>NC_048597.1:226684558-226742058 GCF_003668045.3 Cricetulus griseus | reverse complement strand
CAATTTTTTAAAAATAAAAGTAATACTGGATTTCACTGCATGCTGGATGAGGTATCTGGCTCGAGGGGACCAGTCACCTCCTGCAGAGCTCCTGGGAGCAGGGGGGGAGGACTGGCAGATGCTCAAGGATGACTTAGGTAAGGTTGGGTGTGTGTTTTGTCGGGTGCAAGTTTGGTTTATTCATAGGGTGCTTTGCCAGGTAAGTGAAAGAGGAGCTGTAGAGGAACTGAGCAAAGGAGTCAGCAGGGGGCTGGGTGTGAAATCAATTGAGAAGCAACAGGCAGTTAATGAGTGAGGTCAGGCTTCAGGGAGAGCTCAGCCAGTGTTTGCCTTGCAAGCTTGAGTTTGATCCTCAGAACCATGTAGTGAGGAGCCAGGCATTCAGCAGTGAACACTTGAAGTCCCTGTGGTGGCAAGTCAGGCATCCTTGGGGCTTGCAGTCAGGTCCCCCTCACCTACTTAGTGAGTTCCAGGCTAGCAAAAGACTATCACTAGGCATGGTGGTGAATGCCTTTAATCACAGCACTCGGGAGGCAGAGGCAGGCGGATCTCTGCGCGTTGAGTGTGTTCTTGGCTAGCTGGGGCTACATCAAGCGGAAGAGGAGGCAGAGGGGGTAGTGCCTGAGGACGACAAGTGAAGTTTTGCTCTGGTTTTTACACTTAAATACATTATCAGCACGTACGTATGTATGCAGAGAAAGAGGAGAGAGATGGAGACATACCAACAGTCTGAAAGGCTGGGTGACTGGATGGACTGGAGTGATAGGACCAAAGTCCCCGTTGCTCCACAAGTAGGCATGGAGATGAGGGTTGGAGCAAGACTTTGGAGGTGACCAGTATTGGTATGGAAGGGTCTAGAATATGACCACAAGATTGGGGTCCAAGGCGGCACGTGAATGACAGCTGTTGTCGACTCCACCCTCATGCAGAACTTGAAGATTCTAAGCTCAAGTGCCCGCCCTGCTTAATCAGCTTGGCTCAGAAGTATCTGATCTGGGAGTGCTGCCCCCAGTGGGTGAAGTTCAAGATGGTCCTCTTCGAGCTGGTGACCGACCCCTTCGCGGAGCTCACCATCACCCTCTGCATTGTGGTGAACACCGTCTTCATGGCCATGGAGCACTACCCCATGACCGAAGCCTTCGACGCCATGCTCCAAGCCGGCAACATTGTGAGTGGCCTGGTGGCACCGGCGGCATTGCCCCAGCCACCACGGTGGGGACTTTGGGTGGGTGGCTGCCCCTTTCACTGGGTGGCGTGCTGGTGTCTCTCTGGGAGCGGAGTGATGCAGTCCTAATGAGGACATGTGGACACCAAACTCAGGAGGTCAGAGCTAGGGGGGCCGAGCTGAGCGGGAGATGAACAAGGAAAGTGGGTGGATGGGGAGAGCCCTGGGGCGGGACGGTGTAGATCCCTTTACAGATCATGGGATTAGACACTTGGATTAGGTTGGTCTTGCAGGACTCTATTCAGAAATGAGGTCAAATGTCACTTTCTCATCAAAGACAATCTGTGGAGTGTGTGTGTGTGTGTGTGTGTGTGTGTGTGTGTGTGTGTGTGTGTGTGGCATGGGTGCAAAGGCCAAAGGACAACCTCGGATGTCTCAGACACTATTCCTTAGGATCCATCCATTTTGTGTTGTTTTTATGTATTTATATATTCGTTAAGAATTTCATGCATTATATTATTAAAAAATTTTATTATATTTTATCATGTTCTTTCCTGTCCCCCTCCTCCTGGCCCCGTTGTTCTGGGGACAGAGTCTCTAGCTGAGCATGAGTTTCATCAGGTTCAGCCAGGCTGGCTGGCCAGTCAGCCCCAGGGAGCCCCCTGCCTCTGCCTCCCAGCACTGGCGTGACAAGTGTGTAGCACCAGGCCTGGCCTTTTATGGGGCTTGTGAGGATTAGACTCGGGGCCTCCCTGCTTTTGCGTCCATCTCCCCAGCCATTGGATGTGGTTTTCAGTGTGGTCGTTGAAGAGTGGAGAGCAGAGCAGGGGATGGGAAGCCATGCAAACATGCGTGCCGTGCAGCAAATGCGTCCAGAAGATTGAACTGTCCTGTACGATGTTACTTTAAACTGGGACAAGTCGAGACACTCTCTTCCCTTCCACTGTCTGTCTGAAAGAGGCCAGCACATGTTTCCAGGCTCTTGGTGGCCTTGATAAAGCCTGGGAGTGCCAAGCCCTGGCCCCAGTCTTTTTGCTTCCCCTCTTCCCTGTATCTCCCTAGCTGGCTTTTGTTGCCTGATGCTAACCTCCTTTAAGGTCAGAGTTCTGTCCTATGTAAGACAACTGAAGACTTCGGAGCAAAGAGGAGTCTTAGGAAGACCATAGATTTCATGAATCACTGCCTACCGAGGGCTACTCAAGCATTTGCTACCATTATACCCATTACACAGATGAGGAAATTGAGTCACAGAAAGGGTGTGTTGCTTATCCAAGCTTACATAAGCTAGGAAGTGGCTGGGCTAGATTTTTTTTTTTATCTTAGCCTGTGGCATCTCACAACCCACAAATTTTAACTGCTGGCCCATGCTGACACGCGCTGACATAATTATAAGGTGGCTTATTCTAATGGTTATCTACTGACTCTGCACCAGCACCCCCTAGAGGCGAGTTGGACACCTCAGCAGGCAAAGCACTTGCCGTGCCCGAGGACTGGAAGGAGTTTAGACCCCAGACTCCACAATCATGAGCACACACACAGAGACATGATTTATACTCACACATGGGCACACACACACACACACACACACACACAGAGAGAGAGAGAGAGAGAGAGAGAGAGAGAGAGAGAGAGAGAGACAGAGAGACAGAGAGACAGAGAGAGACAGAGACAGAGACAGAAAGAAAGACCGAGAGAGACCGAGGGGGGAGGGAAGAAAACAGAAACCTGAGTTCTAACAAGTTGTTCAGAAATTCCCAGCTACAGCTCAAGAACAAAGCAAAAGGATTCGCTGCTTTCTCCTATTTTTCTTTTTAATGCTACTTTGAGACTGGTTCTTGTTGTACAGCCCAGTCTGGCCTCAACCTGAGATCCTCCTGCCACAGCCTCCTTAAACGCTGGCATTGCAGGCATGTGCCACCACACCCAGCATGCTTTGCTCTCTTGTAAATAAGGTTTTTCTTGCTGTCCTTGTCTTCATTATCCCCAAGGCAAAAGACCTCACAGGGATGAACACTGTTCCCATCCTCAGGTCTTCACGGTGTTTTTCACGATGGAGATGGCCTTCAAGATCATTGCCTTTGACCCCTACTACTACTTCCAGAAGAAATGGAATATCTTCGACTGTGTCATCGTCACCGTGAGCCTGCTGGAGCTGAGCATATCCAAGAAGGGCAGCTTGTCTGTGCTTCGGACCTTCCGTTTGGTAACGTCATCTCTTGGCCACTTGGGAAACTCCCACACCGACTCAGGGAAGCTGCCCCCTAGGGAACAGGCACTGTGTCAGCCCCTACTCCCCTCCTGTTCTTGTGGGGACAAGGCAGGGCATGGTTGCGAGATGTTCACTGATGTACAGTGGGGGCGTTCCCTCTTTGTGCCTTGGGGTCCTCTTCTATGGAGGGGACCTCTGAACAGCACCCTCTTCTCTTACCAAATAGAAGCCCCATCCGTGAAGTCCCAGCAGCTAACATTTTCTGAAGATGTGGCTAAACCATAGTATTACACTCTTGATATAATGGGCTTCATTTTATGGTCCCAACCCTGGGACACCATCGCTTTAATGATGAACCCAATGTCTCCCAGTCTCTGGGACACCGAGCTAGTGTCTGATCCAGAACGCAAGTCCACACTGCCTCAAAACGTTATCCTCTTATTCCTTGGTTCCCCAAATCAGAGCCCAGGGCTGCACGCCCACCAAAACCTCCCTGCCCTTGGCCTCTGCGCAGGCTCTTCTCCAAACTCAGCTCCAGGGCGCCCTCTACTGGAGGCGTTCCTCTACTCAGTCACTGGTCTCCATTGTCTGCCAGTCACTCACACAACACAACCGCTTATGTCAGCCAAACCTGTAAGAGTCTGAGGTCACTGACACCCTCAAGTCCCCAAGCCATATGGAGGATGCTTGGAGTTTCACTGACTCCTGGAAGCAAGCAAGAGGCAAGCTTGAAGAACTGGCTTGTAGCCACCCCAGGATGTGTCATACCGAAACAGGAATGACCCAAACCTGACATGTTTGCACACAGCTAGAGTCCATGGACCCTGTGTCCCTTGGAGACTCTGCCAGGTAGCTCCCCAATCCTCTCCTGTTTCTGTGAGACGGAGGCAGGGGCGCGCCTGATACCCACTTCCTTCTGATTTTAACATGCCGATCAATTCACAAATCCCTAACCACATAGCCCAGCCCCATGTGTGGGATCTCTTCCAGGTCCCCTGCAGCCCGCCTGAGATTCCATGGTCTATCAGCATTATTACACCATCAACAGCAAATCCAGTCCCCCTACCCCTCTGCCTTGCAAAGCCCAGTATTTCTCTCCATGCTGGCCCCAAACGAACGGTGAGCATTCCTGGGTGAAAACACTCAGACCACATGATTGGTTTTGTAGCTTTAGTTAACAGTTCGTAAGTTTTCAGAACTGCCTTAAATACCAGAAAAGTGGAGCACACAGCATAGAGCACTCCCCTCTAAGTGTTCCCCATCAAACCAACACAGTTTCCACGCTTAGGACCACCTTAAACTGGTGAGGGGCATTTGTCACGAACAGCCCTCCAGCTGGACTCCTCTTGCTCTGAGACCAAAACTGGAAGGTCCTTAGGGTGGTGCCCGAGGCTCCAGCAGCCCTCTCCCACCAGCTTTCCTTGCACCACAGGTCCTCCTCACTCTCCCTCTGCCCGGCACACTTTGACCCAGTCTTCACTGGTCCTTGGCCTTCTGTGTTCAGCTCATCCCTTCTTCACAGAGGGCCTCCACACTCCAGTGTCTGAAACAGGATTCGTTATTCAAACAAGCCTGCTCTTCTCAGATTAGAGCTGTTATGTCGTGACAGTCACATAGATAAAGCCAGGTCTCCTCTCCTGCCATTCTACCCCGGACGCTAAGCTAAGCATAGCGTGTGTGTGTGTGTGTGTGTGTGCATGTGTGTGTGTGTGTGTGTGTGTGTGTGTGTGTGTTTGGTTGGGAAAAGGAAGTAGAAGGGGGAGCAGAGAGAATTCCATGCAACTCTTCCAGCCTTTCCCCAAACGCCACCGCTTGTCATGATTAAGGCAGGCTCCCTCATCTACAGGTCATCTACCGGTCTGTCTTTGCACTAGTACCAGGTGGTCTTAATTACCGCAGCTTAGAACGTGACTGTGTCTGTAAACCCCGTCACCCACTGTGCTGGTTCTTCTGTCTCCATTGCCAACTTGACCGGGCTTAGGACCCCCGAGGAGATGACACACTTCTGAGCGTGTTTGTGAGGATGAACTGAGAAGGGAAAGATTGCCCTGAGTGGAGAGACATAGGAGATTGGGGGGAAGGAGAGCGACAGAATAAAATGGACAACATAAGCTGAGTGGCAGGCAGCAATCTCTCTCTCTGACTGGGACCCCTGACATCACTGCTGCCACCGCGCCTTCCTACTAACTGGACTGTGTCCCCTAAACGCTCAAGATTCTTCCTGTTAGGTGTTTGATTACAGTGATGAGGAGTGGCTAATATGCCTGCCTGCCTGGTTTTACTCTAAGACTGTGATGGCCTCTGGCTTCTGTGCTGACTTGAGAAGCAGCTATGTCCACAGCAACACAGACACAGAACTCCCAAGTCTTCGCCTCATTCAGACTGCAATAATCTAGCAGTCAGTGCGGGAAGAGGTTTAACTCTGTGTTATGTAATCTTCTGATTTGTAAAGATGACACTCTCCATCTGCCTCAGCCTCCCGAGTTCACGACGTTCACATCATTTCCTCCATACAGACCTTACATATTTAGAAATAGTCTTTGCTAATTCAAGCCGATATTCTGAGAGTTAATATTTTGCACCCAGAAGTCCCCTTTCTTAATTCTGATGATTCATCCATGGAGTCTTTTAGATTTTTCAGCATGATCATATCATGTACAAACAATACATTTTTGCTTTTCTTTTCTAACCCCAGTGTCGTTTGATTCTTCCTACTGCGTGACCATGCCGGCTAGAACTTCTAGTACCCACAGGAAAGATGAAGTCTTAATAACAAACGACCTTTCTTTCTTGACTGCAAAGACAATATTTCCAATATTTCAACAAGTCTGGCACTTTTGCAGCTTTTTCTTTACTGAAAAACTTTTATCAGTTTTCTTTTGTTAAGTATTTATCATGAATAGATCTTTAATTTTATCAGACCATTGTTCTGCATGTAAGAGAATCACATTAGTAATTAACAATGATACATTGTGTATTTCAGAGTGGCACAAGAAGGAATTCTGAATGTTCTCACCAAAAAGAAATTATAAATGTTGAAGATGACATGTATGCTAATTACCCTAATTTGATCTTTACACACAAATACACAAACAGAAACATCACCTCCTGTCCCATATTTCATGTCAATCAGAAAAAGAAAAAGAGACATCAGATTTATTCTACCCTAGAAGAAAAAGAAAATCACATTGAGATAGCCATAAAGGAGCCTGGAGACCTGGCTCAGTGGCTACAAGCATGAGCTGCTCCTGTAGAGGACCCGTTTGGTTCCCAGCCCCCACACTGAGTGGCTCACAACCTCCTGTTACTCCAGCTCTGGGGATCCACTGCCCCCTTCTGGCCTCACTGGCAACTGCACCCACATGCATATACCCACACTGACATATTTTTTCAGATGTTTTTTGTATTTGAATTAGAAACAAGATTGTTTTACATGTCAATCCCAGTTCCCTTTCCCTCCCCTCCTCCCCTACCACCCCTCCCAACTAAAACCCTACCTATCACATATCCTTTCTGCTCCCCCTGGAGGGTGAGGCCTTCCATAGGGGGCCATCGGAGTCTATCGTATCCTTTGGGATAGGGCCTAGGCCCACCCCCGTGTGTCTTGGCTCGGGAGTATCACTCTATGTGGAATGGGCTCCCAAAGTCCACACTTGTGCTAGGGATAAGTACTGAACTACTACAGAAGGTCCCGTAGATCTCCGAGGTTTCCTCACTGAAACCCATGTTCCTGGGGTCTGGATCAGTCCCATGCTGGTATCCCAGCTATCAGTCTGGGGACCAAGAGTTCCCCGATGTCCAGGTCAGCTGTTTCTGCAGACACATATTTTTTAAAACTGAGTTTCTATTGTTGAATATTTGCATTCATAGAGTAAACCCAATTTGTTTGTGATGCATTTTAAAATACAATGAACAAGTTTAATGAATTTAAGTGAAAGGGTTCCATTTACTAGTAATCCATAAGGTTTTTGCATCCATTTTGATAAGATGGCCTGTATGTTTTTAAATTTTACATAATCCTTCTCAGATTTTGGTTTCAAGCATATGTTAATCACTACAAAAAAAAAAGCTGAGAAATATTTTTTTTTTAATGCAGAATCTTGGTGTGGTTTTGGAATCATTTGTTCCCAGAGAGTTTGGTAGAATTCCTAGGGAAGCAATCTGTGGGGTGGGGACTTTCCCTCGTGATCTGATTTTCCCAATGTTCTGAAACAAGTCCACTCTACTTCTCAGGCTTGTTTCTCTAAACCGTCTTGTTTTCTTGATGGACTCTTCTTGTCTAGTGTTATCGTCTTGAAGCTGAGGATGCCTCCTTCTTTGTTAAGGATAAGCGTCTACTGTGTGTATGCCACACCTTCCTTAGTAACGACCACTCACGCTTGCTCTCCTCAGTTTTCATTAGTCTTGTCAAGAGCCATCAATTTAATTAGCTTCTTCAAAGAACCGGCTTGTAGCTTGTTGATCCTCTCTGCATCATTGATGTTTTCCAATCTCAATTAATCTCACATCTAATCTTAATTACCTTCTCCACCCTACATATTTTGTTCTTTTTCTAACTTCTTAACATACAATTTTCAGACCATTTTTCTTATATATTTATGTAAGACTTCTGTTTCCTTCTAAGAACTGCTTTACTCTGTCAATTTTTCCTTGTTTGATTCTAAATACGTCTTAATTTCACCTTTGATGTAACCTTGGACCCGAAGGTTAATTAGAAGTACGGTTCTTCATTTCAGAGCATGTGTGAGATTTCCAATTGTATCACTGGGTTCTAGCTCTGTTGTACTGAAGTCAAAGGATGTATGTTGTTCGTTTTAAGGCTTTACATTCTGTCCATCACTTCTCTGTGACTCCTACACACTTAACGAGGATGCGTCTGCTATACTTGTGTCGTGGGTTACAACACAGCTTCATGCTGTAGGGAGAGAAGTTTTATGTCATGCTGCATTTTATAACCTGGTTTGTTGTTGTCTACTGCTTGGTATGGCAATTACTGAGAAAGTAGTGCTTAAAAATATCTCTGCTGTGATTATGGTGTATCTGTTGCTCAAGTGGTTCTGTCTTGAGTCTAGATTATCAAGTGCACACATACTTTTATAGCTTCCTGATAATGTCAAACTTTTATTATTAAGACTAACCTTCTTTGTATTAGAGAGATTACTTTTTTGAAGTCTACTTTTCTTGGCAGTAATTAAGGAGCCTGCTTTCTTCTGGTTTAGAGTTTTCCCAATATATTTGTATCCTTGCTTCTATTTACATCCTTTGTGTGCTTCTTATTACGTCTTTCAGATCACATATAGTCAGATTTAGGTCCTTACTCATCTCTGACAATCCAGTCTCCATCTTTTAGCCAAGGTATTGAGTCCACCTATCCCAAAGTAAATGAGCATCTACCTTTAAATTGAGCTCTCTCTCCCCTTTTTTCCAGCTTTCCTCTCTTCTCTTCCCCTCCCCTACATCTCCTTGGATTATGTCCTTCCCACTTTCCTGATTGAGAGACTAAATGAGTAGTTGATTTAGAAATTACAGCATCAGAAGTCAAAATCAAACATTGGTTGAAATCTTTACTTTCTCTTGGGACAACTACATTTTATAACAGTTGTCTGTTTTCACCTTGTTATCATAGCAAGCATTTTAATTTTGCAGTCTTTTTAGTTGGGGATTGAATTCAGGGATAGAGTGCTTTTTATAGCATGAACAAGGACCTGGATTCTACCTTCAGCTCAGGAAAAAAAAAAAGCATCAGTAAGTAGAGAACTCAAAACACCCAGTAACTGAATCCAGTCTGTTTCTCACCCACACCCAGTCTGATGCAAGGCTGGGGCCTTCCTTAGGGCCCCAGCCGGGCTCCTAAGGAAGGACCTGGGGCGCCTGTAGACGGCCTTGCAGTCTTCATAGTTTGCCTCCCTCTTATGAAGAAAAGGGAGGAAGTAGCGTTTCTGAGTTCTGAGAGCTCAGAGTCCTTTTCACTCAGGGCTCCTGATTTTCTGTGTGATGTCATTCCTGTAAACACGTAGCTGGCTACAGGGCTGGATTGCGGTACACCCTCCAAGCGGACCCTCTGACATAATTCTCAATTCCTTCCCTTCCTGCCCCACAGCCCTTCTTTCTCAGGAGAAATGGTGGGTCATCATTAGTGTGATCCCGACTTAAATGCTTCTTTTCCTTAGAATTTCTAACTCGTTTTCAGTACTTGAAGAGGTGGTCTCATTGCCTGGTGTTGGTTATTAAAAGCAATGCGCTCTCCCAAATATTCAAGAGGCTAAACATCTGGATTCTATTTGCTTTCACATCTTATAGATTAGTGACATAGTTCCAAATCATGTGTCTGTCTTAGAATATCTTGCCAAAGACAGTATCACAAACTGATACTCAAATACAAGGTGTTCCCTTTGGTTTTGGTCTTTGAGACAGGGTCTTGCAGTGCAGGCCTCTAGCTTGCTCTGTAGCTGAAAATGACTCTGAACTTCTGATCCTCCTCCTCCACCCCCCAAGTGTAGCTCAAATTCTAATTGGTTTTAATAATAAAATCCCTGAGTGGGATATAGGAATTAATGTTGAAAGATCAGAGAAGCAGAGCAGCTAGCCCCTAGTTCTTATCTCTACTAAATCCTCAGACCAAAGGGGCGATCCTGTCCCTGTGAATCCTCAGACTGAATGCTATGAGCTCCTGCCTTATGGTCGTCTCCACCCAGCCCTATCACTCCTGCCTCCACCTCCCTGGTGCTGGGATTAAAGGCATGTGACTCCCAAGTACTGGGGTTAAAGGAGTGAGCCACCACCACCCTGGCTCTGTTTCTCTTTTAGACTGGATCTATCTCGAGTAGCCTAGGGTGGCCTTGAACTCACGGAAATCTGCCTTCCTCTGCCTCCCGAGTGCTGGGATTAAAGGTGTGCGCCACCACTGCCTGGTGTCTATGGCTGGCTCTGCACTCTGATCTTCAGGCAAGCTTTATTTGTTAGACCACAAACAAAACCTCACCACACCCAAGTGCTAGGATGATGGGTATGCACCACTGTGTCTGGTTTAGGAAATACTGGGGATGGAGCCTGGCATTTTGAACGTACCAGGCTAGCACTTTACCCATTGACATTTAGCCCCAGACTCCGAACTCTCAGGTCTTTACAAACCTTTCTCTCAGGGCTGATGGCTCAGGAAACTCATGGTCTTCCCTGGAATGATTGCAAGTGTTTGCCACTGAATGACAGAAAGAATACTCCCCAAGCCTTTCTCTGTCAGTTTTCTTGTTGTTCACACTATGACCATAAGGCCAGTGGCATACACTCTGTGTTTTTTAAACGGCAGCATCTCTTTTCAATGAACCAATTTCTGCGCTGTTCAGAATAAATGCCATTAGTTTCAGCAACACTCCTAAGTCTGTGAAGCAATACACCCTACTTAATACTGGTTGGAGAGCTTGCTCCAAGCTTTAGGATTATTCTATCTCATGGTAATCCTATGTCAGTGGGTGGCTGGGGGGGGGGGGCAGAGAAAGTCAGAGAGTGTTATGGCTGGATCCTGAAGCATTGAGCATTAAGCTGCCTCACCTCCAATCCAAGCGTCAGAACCCAGCAGCACAAATCCGAGTATTTGCAAGTGACACTGGGAACTGCCTTCCTCTGAGTCTGGAGGGAAGAAAATCGAATCTCCACATTTGTTTAGTATTTGGATGAAATTCTTACTTTGTCTATGGGTTACTGGCATGCTTAAGGTTTTTACTCTCCTACGTTTTCTGCAGTATTTGGTGGGAGGAGACACCCAAGGAGACCCAGTATTAACTATCAGGTACCCTGTCTTCTGATGTGTTTCACAACCATAAGGCTTGTTTCATCATCAAATGGTGACCTCCTCTGTAGAGACCAGACCGGCTTTTCATTCTAGACCGAAAGCATCCTTGTTAAAGAAAAACAGAGCAGTGCTTGCTTATCACACATGAAGTGCCGGGCTCATCCCCAGTACCACATAAAACCAGGTGTAGGGGCCCTGTGACCCCGGGGCTGGGGCATGTACATAAAAGAATCAAGAATTCAAATACTTCCTTGGATAAATCGTGATTTTTTTTTTCAGGCCAGATCAGCTACATGAGACTCAGAGAGGGGGCAGGGAGGGAGAGAGAAAGAAAAGAGAGGGGGAGAAATGAATTATGAAAGAGAACAAGAGGGAGAGTGTCAGGGGAGAGAAAAGAATTTTAAGATAAATTAGCTTCAAGTCAGCTTCTAGCCAAATAAATACCATGGCTTCGCTCTAACCCATTTCCCTCGAAGTGAAGTTTTTATATTAATTCTGAGATTAATTCAAGAAGTGGTATATTAATTATAGATGGATATTCAGCACCTACCAAGAATAATTGTTTATCAATTGCATTATCTGTGAAGAATTTCTTTGGTCATAATACTAAACTGGACAAATACTGTGGAGACCGATTAGCTGGGGTCAAAGGTGCTGGCTGTGGGGAGTGGACACAGGGCGTTGCTAACCTCCTTTACTCAGGCATGAGGAAGAGCCAGCAGGCTGGCCGGCCACAGCCCCAGTGGCGGACACTTCCTAGTGTGTGCCCACTGCCTGGCCACAGCCCCAACAGCGGACACTCCCTAGTGTGTGCCGACCCTGGCCATGGCCACGGCTCCCGACACTCCCTATTGTGTGCCCACTGACTAGCTGAGAATCAGGAACTCCAAGCCTAGGTATCTTTGGATCAGTGGGGAGGTCCTGGTTATTGTTATTGTTTGTTTTGTCTTTAAAAAGACAAAAGGTAATACAAGATAACTTTAACCATGTCCTAGGTTGAGGAGTATACATAGTTTTCTTATAGTCTTACAAGAGATTAATGATGGCAATTAACAATCTCACTAAGGAGGTTCTAGTATTAATTTCTAACCCTCTCCCACCTCACCTAAGGAAACCATAAATTTTTGTAGCCAAGTCCAGTTAAGGTGAGTGTCTTTGCCTAACACAGATAGATAATAGATGATAGATAGATAGATAGATATTTAGATAGATAGATAGATACATGGATAGATGATTGCTCTGTGTGTGTGTGTGTGTGTGTGTGTGTGTGTGTGTGTGTGTGTGTGTGTGTGTATCCATGTCAGTGCAGTGTCCTTGGAGTCCAGAAGGGAGTGTCATCCCCTGAAACTGGAGTTGCAGGCAGTTACGAGTCATCCTGAATGAGTGCTGGGAGTCAAACCCTGGTCTTTTGCAAACACTGCTCTCTTAACCACTGAGCCATCTCTCCAGCCTGCCATTTGCTCCTTTGACAATAGTCATTCTGACAAGGGTGTGATACCTGATATTTTTGCTCAGGTGCCAATAAACACCCACCCTGTGTCCCTCACTGTCCCCAAGGCTCCTCAGTGTGGTAGGTGGCTTCTATCCAGTGTCAGGACCTCATTTTTCCTGTCCATTTTCTTTTGTCCAAAGCTTACTGAGAATGAAGACTTCTGTTTAGCAAGTCCGTGTTCCCTGACACCTTCCACAAAGGGCTCCACGGAATGACAGCTATTCCATTTTCTCTCGTGTTTATCAGCTCTTGTGTCCAGTCCAGGGCTGGCCCTCTATTCTCTGTTTCCACTGTGAAGAGAGTCCATTTCAGAGCAGTCCTAATGTGAGCATGGCTACTCCTCCCACAGACAAGCTGATGGATGCAGTATGGGTATTGCCCCTGCTCTCCTGGGGTTTGTCTTCTGTGTGGGTGAGGAAAGGCTGCTGTACTCTGTGTTGAGCACCTAGGCCCAAGTGTGTCTCCATCCACACACACTGAGTGACTCACTGCATCTTAGCCCAGCACTCGGGAGGCAGAGGCAGGCAGATCTCAGTGAGTTCAAGGCCAGCCTGGTCCACAGAGTGAGTTCAAGGACAACCAGGACTACACAGGGAAACCCTGTCTCAAAAAAAGTTTATGCCTCTTTGTGCATAGTACTTTTCCTCTGTTGTAGGTCAGTCTATTTGGACTGACCGATATATACAGAGGGCCTGGTGCAGATGCATGCAGGCCCTGTGCACGTTGAGTAAGGCACTGATCTGAGTGCAAGAGATCCACATTACTCTTATTCACCTGAACCTGGAGTTCACCAGTTAGCTAGGCTGGCTGGCCAGCAAACCACCAGGACCCTCCTGTCTTTGCCTCCCCAGTGCTGGGATTAGGGGTGTGTTCATCACTATACCTGGTTGTTAGATGGGTATTTGAGATGGAACCAAGTTCCTCATTCTCTATGTCCAGCACTTTACCATCGAAGCCATGACCCCACCCCCCACAATGAAAAGTTTGAGTCTTCATCTGTCTCAGTGCCTGGCCACTAATTCCATAGGAGAAGGGGCCCACCCTCCTTTCTCCACACACCCCACAGACCAGTGCAGCACCATGCTAAACATGGCTGGATTTCAGTAAGACAAAGAGGTAGGTTGACCAATCCAATGAGCCTGTGAATTCTGGACCCATGGAACCATACTTGGTGTTTCAGAGCTTGTAGGGACAACAGATGCTGCCAAGTGCCCCAAGACACAGCATGTGCTAACAGACGGTCAACCAATGTGTGTCTGAGGCAGTGGACTGTGCCCTAAGTGAAGGAGGCTAGCCCCCCTTTGGGTCAAAAGTAAGGTTGTTCTTATTTTGAGTCCCAGTAACAGCTAAACTCATGTTGGGGAACAGGCCTGTGTCCAGAAAGAGTCCAGTCTGTGGCTGTGAAACAGAGGAGAGATGACAGGCTGACCTCTCCAATATGAGACCCCCTGAATTTGCCAACTGGTGGAGTACATTCAACTTAGAGACTACTGGAAGACAATCTTAGCTCTGAGTGACTTATAAAAGGAAAAGTCTTTGAAAGAGGCCTCTGGAGAGCCCCCCAAACTTGTACAGTGACTTGATGCTTGCCCTACAAGTTTGGTTTCCAGTCAAGACTTCAGTTAGAAGGCAGTGAGAAGAGCAAAGAGCAAACAGGATCTGAGACAGTGTCTCTTTTTCCACAGCTGCGGGTCTTCAAGCTGGCCAAATCCTGGCCCACCCTCAACACACTCATCAAGATCATTGGCAATTCGGTGGGGGCCCTGGGCAACCTGACCTTCATCCTGGCCATCATCGTCTTCATCTTCGCCCTGGTCGGAAAGCAGCTTCTGGGGGACGACTATGGGTGCCGCAAGGACGGCATCGCTCTGTGGAAGGGTGAGCAGCTTCGCTGGCACATGTGTGACTTCTTCCATTCCTTCCTCGTCATCTTCCGGATCCTCTGTGGAGAGTGGATTGAGAACATGTGGATCTGCATGGAGGTCAGCGAGAAATCCATCTGCCTCATCCTCTTCCTGACGGTGATGGTGCTGGGCAACCTGGTGGTGAGTGGTGGCCCACAAAGGCTGGGGAAGCACCCCCCCCGCCCCCGCCCACCCCGCCCCCCAGCCCCCCCCCCGCCCCGTCAGTAAAGCGTCTGCGGTCTGAGCATGGAGACCCAAGTTTAATCACCACATTTTAAGGGGGGGGCGGGGCAGGCACGATGTCGTGCTCTTGTAACCCAGTGTTGGGGACGCAGAGACAGATGGATCCCTGGGACTTGCTGACCAGCCAGCCTTGCCTATTTAGTGAGAGACCCTGTCACCAAAAACAAGGTGGATTCCTTCTGTAGGGGTTGTCCTCAGGCATCTGTAGGCACACCCTCACACTTACAGACATATGCACACTCTTGGATGGTTGGAGTGCCTTCAAACTTATTAAAGTCATGAGGAACACATACCGTGACGTGTGCTTCAGAGGGCAGCCTGGCTTGCCAGGAACAAGACACAGCAGGAAAATCCTCATCCAACGTTTTCTAGCTGAGTGACTCAGGGCCAGAGAGTGACTTCTCGAGCCCCAATTTGCTTTAAACCAAGAAATCAGTGCTTATTCGTGGGTGTATGGGCAGAATTAAATTACAGGGGGTGACATGCACAGATTTTCTGGTGCCGTGTCTAGGAACTCAATGGATGGTGGCTGTTCACTGCTGGAGGAAAGTGTCTCCCCTGCTTTGCAGTGCTCAAATGATCGTCCAGGAGAATAAAGTGATCTCTGCTTGGCTCTGGAGGGGACAAGCTGGATGGTGCCAGGCGATCACACTATTTCAATCTGCTCCCAGGTTTGGGGGATGTCCCTCTGGAGAACCAATTAGTGCCAGTACCCCTGATCCACCCCAGTTAATCTCCTCAGCCCATCTCCACCCCCTCCACCTGTGAATGTCTGTGCAGCCAGGGGCTCTGGGGTTTGATGTGTGTGGTCTCAGAGCAAAAGGAACCATGGATCCTAGAAGTCAATCAATTTGTATCTGTCTTAAAGAATGAGGAAGCTTGGCTGAGAGAATAAACACACATTCCCACTTGTCTGTTTCCCTCCCACCTTGATCCCTGGGGACACAAATGCCTTCTGCTAGTCCTTAGTGGCAGACAATCTGAGCTCACCGTCCTCTGAATGTCTCTGTGTAGCCAGCAGTATGACCTTTTTCTGTGGCGAGGTATCTAAGCCTTGTCCTCATGAGGCAGGGTACCCAAGACACCCCCAAATTCTCCCCAAGATGCCCACGAGTCCTCCATGTGAGCAGGGACAGCCCAGTGCAGAGGAGGCCTGGGTGAGGTGCTGGAGAGCGTCTGCAGTGCTCAATATTGATTGTCGACTTGGTGGGAGTCACTTGAGACCCACCTCTGGGTGTTTCTAGAGAGCTTTGACTGAGGAGGCGCCACCTGAATGTGGGTGACACCATCTCACATGCTATAATTTTGCACTGAATAAATAGGAGTAACATCGAGGACCACATCTCTCTCTCTCTCTCTCTCTCTGTTTCCCAGCCGCTGGCGCAGTGTGATGGATGTATCTTCCCTTCCCCGCCTTTTCTTAGGTGCTCAACCTTTTCATCGCCTTGCTGCTGAACTCCTTCAGTGCTGACAATCTCACGGCACCGGAGGATGACGGGGAGGTGAACAACCTGCAGGTCGCACTGGCCAGGATCCAGGCATTTGGCCATCGGGCCAGTCAGGCCATTTCCAGTTACTTCAGCAGCCGCTGCCGGCTCCGGTGGCCAAAGGTGGAGCCCCAGCTGGGGTTGAAGCCCTCCCTTGGCAGCCCCAAAGTAGAGAACCACATTGCTGCGGACAGTGTCAACAATGCCGTGGGGAACCTGGCAAAGCCAGCTCTCGGGGGCCCCAAGGAAGACCACAGGGACTTCATCACTGATGCTAACGTGTGGGTCTCTGTGCCCATTGCTGAGGGAGAATCTGATCTTGATGAGCTCGAGGAAGATAATGAGCAGAATTCTCAGGGCTCTTGGCAGGAAGAGAGCCCCAAAGAACAGGTAGGAGTTCTCCTCAGTGGACAGACAGCTGCAGGAAGTGGGGGGTGGGGTGGGGTGGGGTGGGGGCTTGTCAGATAGTGGCTCTAGGCAGAAGAGAAAGAGAAAATTTGATATCAAGGTTGTTAGTTACTTTTCTCATCACGGTGACAGCATACCTAATAAAAGCAACTTAAAGAGGAAAGGACTCATTTTGATTCCCTGCCTGAAGGCCTGGTCCACCATGGTGAGGGTGACAGAGTCACACTGGGTCACAGTTAGGGAGTAGAGATGAACACTGGTGCTCAGCTCACTTTCTCCTACTTGTTCAGTACAGGTCCCAAGTCTGCAGGGCCACCGCCCACATTCAAGTAGGTCTGCCCCCTTCAAAGACACACCTAGAGGTGTGTGTGTTTCCATGGTGATTCAAAATCCAGACAAGTAAGCAATGAAGATTAACCATCGGAGAGCCTTTCCCACATCAGGTGACAGAGCTGTGAGCTCCTGGCAAGCCAGGCTTAGGCAACTCAGCCAAATGGAAAATGAAACCATGCCCAGCATTCCAGAGGAGGCGCCTTCTCACCTCAGCCAGGCCCAGAGGAGTCGCTGCCTCACCTCAGCCAGGCTTAAAGGAGGTGATGCCTCACCTCAGCCAGGCCTAAAGGAGGTGCTGCCTCACCTCAGCCAGGCTTAAAGGAGGTGATGCCTCACCTCAGCCAGGCCTAAAGGAGGTGCTGCCTCACCTCAGCCAGGCCCAGAGGAGGCGCTGCCTCACCTCAGCCAGGCTTAAAGGAGGTGCTGCCTCACCTCAGCAAGGCCCAGAGAAGGTGCTGCCTCACCTCAGCCAGGCCCAGAGGAGGCGCTGCCTCACCTCAGCCAGGCCTAAAGGAGGTGCTGCCTCACCTCAGCAAGGCCCAGAGGAGGTGACGCTTCACCTCAGCAAGACACAGAGGAGGTGATGCCTCACCTCAGCAAGGCCTAAAGGAGGCACAGCCTCACCTCAGCAAGGCCCAGAGGAGGTGATGCTGCACCTCAGCAAGGCCCAGGAGAAGGCTCAGCATCCTTAGGGAGACGAATGGGGCAAGGACAGCAGGTGAGCCCAGATCACTCCAAGGCGTTTGCCATTACCGTGCCTGTCATATGTGGCCCCTGCTCCAGCGGCCAGGCTCTTACAAGAGCTGCTAAGGGTATGCTGCAGAACCAGCAGTCATCAGAAGGCAGGCTCATCTCATCTCCTCCGGCATCAGGGAAAGACCTGACCATTCTGACACCTTTATAGAGCTTTTCCAGACAAGAGATGTCAGGGGCGGGAGTGTCATTCCCTTCAGAACCAAAGACTCGGAGGCACCCTGAAGCCTTCTGATAATGTCTGGCACAGGTTCCTAGTGCCTTAAGCTGGAACGTCCATCCTCATTAACCTCAGTGACTTGGGGCATCCATTGTGCTCAACAAGGGGTACAGGAATCCTGGAGCATCCCTGGGGACACACAGGGCTGCTGGCCAGGCCACTAAAGCTGTGTCTTGCATTTCCAGCTCCCCCATCACCTTCATCCCCTACAGCTGTCATCTGTACTCAGCAGCTGCTGCTATCAACTGTCATTTTCTAGATTCCTTTGTCTTAGTGACAGCCGAGGCCACAGTGTCACCTCCTGGGAGTGGGGGACATGAACTCTCTGATGCTTGTCTGCCACTCAGGCGCATGTTCAGTTAGTTTGGAATCCTTGGGGTAAGAGTACTCAGATGACCTTAGTCCATGGCCGGCTTGACTTCTGGCGAGGTACCGATGTCCATGGCTGCCATCTGTGGAGCCAGACCTCCCGCAATGTACTTTAAAAGTATTAATATATTCCGTGATCAAAGGAACAAAATGAAGTGAATTTCACTTTCCTGATTTCACAGAAGGAACAAAACAGATCAGAAAAATTAGATAGATTTCTCGAGGTCATACAGCTGCAAATGGAGCCCGGACTCGTACACAGACCTCTAGTTCCATGCTTGCTCCGCACATGTGTACACATGCATGTCAGGTGCACGTGTGAGGACCTTAGCTCTGGAGGCCTGCGAGCCCCAAAAGCTCTTCAGATTCGGAAATGATCAACTGAAATTAACCCAGTTACCCATAGGGACCCTCTCTCGCCAGCAGGAGCAGCTGCCACAAGTTCAAAGCCATGAAGACCATGAAGCGCCTAAGAGCCCAGGCTCTGGGATGTCCTCGGAGGACCTGGCTCCACACCTGGGTGAGAGATGGAAGCGTGAGGCTGCCCGGCAGGTCCCTGCCGAGGTAGGTATGTGCGCGTCCCAGAGAGGCTCCACAGCTGGATGGATGCTGTCAGGAGTCCTGTGCTGGTGGGAGCACAGGGGCTGGGAAAAGCTGCACCCCAGCCGCAGGACCTCCTCTTTAAGTCTCGGCCAACCTATGGCTAATCACAGCTACACTGCTCAGCCTCACCCCCAGCTAGTCGTAAGGACTGGAGCAAAGAGTGTGGCTCCCCAGGCTGTGGGACCTCGGGCCAGCCCCTGCTCCCTAAGCCTCTGGGTCTCCATCTGTAGAGCTGATGGCAGCACCTATTTGGTAGGGTTATTTGGAAGCTTAAATGAGATACTGCTCGTCAAATGTTCAGTTCCTGTCTGAAATGGAGTAAGTGCCCAGAAAATGACAGCCAAGAAAAAAACGGAACAAAAGACAGCGAACAAAGAGAGTCAAGTAATCTTTCAGAGACTACAGTCAAAGTCGGAGGTGTTTCCTGGGCGAGAGAGTCTTCCTGGGGGTGCTCCCTCTTTCTTTTGTCCACATCACTCTCTCTCTCCAAAAACAGCCTGGGGTGGGGGTGGGGGGGCTGTCTGCAGGTGCACGGTGAACTGACAGCCTCACAGAAGCCAAGCAGGGAGAACACTCAGCAGCGGGCCCTGGAGGAGGTAAAAATAAACCACAGTGTCACTTACAAGCCCTGGGGATGTGCGTGGAAAGGGAGAGGGTTCAGTCGGGAAAGCACCCGAGGCGAGTGCCGAGACCTGACTTTGTATCCCCAGCACCCATGTGAAAGGCTGGGCAGTGCTCAGTGCTCAGTGCTCAGGGGTGGCCCGGGGGGGAGGGGGGGCAGGAGGATCCCTGGTGCTTGGGCCAGGCCAGGAGCTCCGTATTCAGCGGGAGATCCGGCGGCAAAAAAGGAGGAAACAGAGAGAGAAACTGAGGAAGATGTCTAACTTTAGCCTCAGGCTTTCACACACACATGCATGTGAGTGCACGTGTACTCATACACACAGTCTCTCACACACACACACATGCATGTGAGTGCACGTGTACTCATACACACAGTCTCTCACACACACACACATGCATGTGAGTGCACGTGTACTCATACACACAGTCTCTCTCACACACACACATGCATGTGAGTGCACGTGTACTCATACACACAGTCTCTCTCTCACACACACACATGCATGTGAGTGCACGTGTACTCATACACACAGTCTCTCTCTCACACACACACATGCATGTGAGTGCACGTGTACTCATACACACAGTCTCTCACACACACACACACATGCATGTGAGTGCACGTGTACTCATACACACAGTCTCTCTCACACACACAATGCATGTGAGTGCACATGTACTCATACACACAGTCTCTCTCACACACACAAATGCATGTGAGTGCACGTGTACTCATACACACAGTCTCTCTCACACACACACACATGCATGTGAGTGCACGTGTACTCATACACACAGTCTCTCTCACACACACACATGCATGTGAGTGCACATGTACTCATACACACAGTCTCTCACACACACACATGTGAGTGCACATGCACTCATACACACAGTCTCTCACACACACACATGTGAGTGCACATGCACTCATACACACAGTCTCTCTCACACACACACACATGCATGTGAGTGCACATGTACTCATACACACAGTCTCTCACACACACATGCATGTGAGTGCACATGTACTCATACACACAGTCTCTCTCACACACACACACATGCATGTGAGTGCACGTGTACTCATACACACAGTCTCTCACACACACATGCATGTGAGTGCACGTGTACTCATACACACAGTCTCTCTCACACACACACACATGCATGTGAGTGCACGTGTACTCATACACACAGTCTCTCTCACACACACACATGCATGTGAGTGCACGTGTACTCATACACACAGTCTCTCTCTCACACACACACATGCATGTGAGTGCACATGTACTCATACACACAGTCTCTCACACACACATGCGTGTGAGTGCACGTGTACTCATACACACAGTCTCTCTCTCACACACACACATGCATGTGAGTGCACGTGTACTCATACACACAGTCTCTCTCACACACACACACATGCATGTGAGTGCACGTGTACTCATACACACAGTCTCTCTCACACACACAAATGCATGTGAGTGCACATGTACTCATACACACAGTCTCTCTCACACACACACACATGCATGTGAGTGCACGTGTACTCATACACACAGTCTCTCTCACACACACATGTGAGTGCACGTGTACTCATACACACAGTCTCTCTCACACACACATGTGAGTGCACATGCACTCATACACAGTCACACACACACACACACACACACACACACACACACGCATGTGAGTGCACGTGTACTCATCCACAGTCACACACACACATGCATGTGAGTGCACATGCACTAATACACACAGTCTCTCTCACACACACATACATGCATGTGAGTGCACATGTGCTCATACACAGTCACACACACACACACACACATGCATATGAGTGCATGTGCACCCTCATACACACACACACACATACACATGCATGTGAGTACGCGTGCTACACCCCCACACAGGTCTTTCACACACATGCACGTGGACACAAGCACCAGATATTTAGTATTTTTACTGCCACTGTAAGAAACTCAAGACTTTTTTATCTTTATTTCTTAAATATTTTTATTTCATTATAGTTTGATACTGCTTAATGCATATAGTTATTCTTCAACAATTTTAAATTACTTACATATTTTAAAAATACATTTTTATTTTGTATAGTTCCATGTTAGTTTTCATGAGGCACCTAGTGTTGAACATAAGACTTTAACTTGACACCTCACCCCCAAGTGCAGCTGTGTGACGGCCACCGGACTGGGCCAAGATAAGACGAGCAGAATTCACACACACACACACACACACACACACACACACACACACACACACACACACACACTTATCAGCCCTTTAGTGTGAGGAATGTCAGCTGCTGGCTCTGAGCCCAGGCAGGGCTGACCGCAGAGGACTAAGATAGCAGAGTAGACTGCAGTGGGTTCAGTCCCTGGTAGGTGAGGGCTGTCACATTCTGTATGTGGGCATCATGTCCCTTCCTAGTTGTTCTGTGGACCCCCTGGCTAGCTTTCCCTACTCCGTGCATTGGGCACATTTCTGGGTATAGGGTTTAATCTTGTTTTTGTTTTCTTGGCCATTACCCTGGCCAGGCAGGGAGGGGCCTGTCAGGGACAGATGGGGACCCACCCTACCATTTGGCTCCATTAGCCAAGTGATCAGGTTCACTAACATGAGAGCCGCTCTGGCTCCTAATTGAATTCGTCTGGAGACATTACAGGCCAGTGCCGCTGGGAGGACAACAGGGCCCCACAACACAGCTCCCTGATTAAATATTCAAGTGCATTGAAAGCTGAGCATCTTTATGGGTAATTACAGTGTCTCGGGCCACTGCCAGCCCTCCATCAGGGCCCAGCTAAGCCACAGGGCTCCACAGGGAGTGTCCACATCCAGGCCTTAGCTGCTGAGTCCCCAGCCAGGGCAGTAGACAGTAGGCAGCCAGGGCCCTGAGGGGGCTAACCTTGCCATGGACAGACTCCCCAGATTCTTCAAAGAGCCCCCATTCACTGCCCGAGCCTCTGCCCTGCAGGGAATGGATGACACAAGCTCTTCTGAGGGCAGCACGGTGGACTGCCCGGATCCAGAGGAAATCCTCCGGAAGATCCCTGAGCTGGCAGACGACCTGGAAGAGCCAGAAGACTGCTTCACAGAAGGTACAGGGAGCATGGCACTCACCTAAGCACTTCTGTGTGCAGAGCCATGGCCTGCCATCCCTGGGAACCAAACAAACAGGCTCACTCCAGGTTTGGGAGACCTGTGCCAGGCACAAGCAATGTTTAGGCCACAAGGACAGACTCACTGCACCGTCCGCCCTCCTCACCCCTGGGAACACCTTGTAAGATTATAAGCCAGACCTCCCGAGTTTGGAAGGGAAAAGGTACCTGCCACAATGGTGTCACTGTGAACTGGTTGGAGACAGAAGGACCACAGGAGGGACATGGGGTGCCTTCTGGCTTCATCACATCTTTGGTGTCCTTCTGAAAAGTGGAGCCTGTATGGATTCACTTTTCCCCTCAGCATCACAGAAGTAGGCATGTTACAGACCCCATAAAAGCTTGTATGATGGACAAATAATATTTCCTACGATAAAGGTAGTCGTGGCCTCGGCAACTTTAAATAAGTAGGAATTATGGGGAGCAACATATTGTTGAGTTTCTGCTTCCATTTGGCTAAGCTGGCACCAGGCCCTACCTGAGCTGTGTGGCTCCCTAGTTCTAGAATGGGTAAGGCTGCAGGTAAGGCACCTCCCAGGTGCCGTCAGATTCAGGACTCATTGTCAGTCTTCGAAGGGATATGTGGGCACAAAGATGAGGACCACTAGGCTCATTTATAATAAGAAGAAACCAGGGGAAGACACCTGAATGGCAAGGCCAGGATGAGAGGAGCCCCCTAATGAGCTACATTAGAAGAAGAGCTGGGAGAGAGCACTCCTCTCATATTCCGGGAATTTTCCCCAGTGGTGCCTAAGTGGGTTTCCCAGAAGGTGGGAAGAACCATCATCCCATTGGATAATCCCTGGTCCAGTACACCTGCTGTGCTAAGATAGAACACTAGGACTAAAGCGACCCAGGGGAGGAAAGGATTTATTTGGCTTCCAAGTCACAGTCACCATTGAGAGATGTCAAGGCAGGGAACTCAAAGAAGAACGTGAAGCATGCCATTAGTGCTTGCTCACGGGTTCTAGCTTTCTTATGGGGCCCAGGACCATCTGCCTAGAGAACGGTGCCCTGCAATATCACTTAGCAGTTATGCCAATAATACCCTACAGGCACGCCCATGGGGCAGTTCACGTGTCAAATCGACAATTAAAGCTAACCAGGACACCACCCACCACCTCTCCCTCTAGGCTGCACTCGCCGCTGTCCCTGCTGCAAAGTGAATACCAGTAAGTTCCCGTGGGCCACAGGCTGGCAGCTGCGCAAGACCTGTTACCGCATTGTGGAGCACAGCTGGTTTGAGAGCTTCATCATCTTCATGATCCTGCTCAGCAGCGGAGCCCTGGTAAGGGGAGTGAGGTCCTAGACTCAATGGCCTCGGCCAGCCTGGGCTCCCATCCAAAGGGCCTCAGCAGGCCGCCCCCAAGATTTGAGCTGAAATTCCCCAGGCTACAGACGGGAGGGAAGCTTTCGGTCAGCACACCTCACGGGAGGTCCTCAGCACACCCCTCACATGGCATTCTAAACTAGATACAAGCTTCTCGAGTAATGAGTGCGTGTCTCCCACTGTATAGATGGAAAATTAAGACTCTGTGGTTAGAGGATTCTCCCAGTGTCGCCAACTAGGCAGTAGCAAAACCTAGCTTTACATGTAAAGGATCTCCAAACCCTTAGCTTTCTGCCCCCTGGCTTTCTAAACACTGGCTTTTTCTGAAGACTGAGTCCCTCTTCCCTTTCTTAACACATCGCGTGCCTGGTGCCTCTTCAGTTCCCACAGCTCATTCCAGCATCGCTTTTCTCATGTCTAATCATCTGAAGAGAGTGTTTTGGAAACACAGGTCCGCTTTGGAGGCTTGATGACAGAACCTGAGGACTTGCATTTCCAACACTCTGCAGGTTGAGGCTGACACTGGCAGCCGAGGGCCGAACTGAACAGAAAGGTCTTAGGGAAACTTGTGGATCTCTGAAACACTCCCCAGGCTTCTGGCTGAGTGCTGGACCCTGAGGAACAGGAAAGAAGGTCCTCTTCCCGTGGACTCAGGCTCACTGCAGTGCTGAGTGCCCGTCCTAACCAAGCAGAGTGGACATAGACATTGGAAGGGACTTCATACTCGAGAGTGCTGGTGGCAAAGACTCAGCTGGGGTCTGAGCTAATTTCTTGAGGAGCTGGGACTAGAGCCCCCTGTCCTGTTAGGAGCCCCATGTCCATTTGTCTTGCTTGTCCTATGTCACTTTTTCTCTATCAACAAAGCAGTCTAATGAGTATCTGGGAACTGACTAAATGCCAGACTGCCCAGGAGGAGAACCAGAATTGTTCGGTGTGTGCTGTGAGCCTCAAGGAAGAGCACGTGGAAGAAACAGGGTGTGGTGGGTGGAAGGAAAGTGAATACAATGACCAAACCTGCCCACAGGAACCCGTCCTCAGCCCTCACAGCTCCAGTCTTCCCATGGGCTTCTCTGTAGCCTGCTGCTGCTCCCTTCTCTCTCCACAGTCTAGTGCCAGCCTCTCCCTTCCCAAGGGAGCCCTCAAATCCTGAAACAGCTGTTCTGCCCTAGCCCCACCCCTGGCAGCTTCTCTTCACTCCCTATCTCCTTTCCTATGGGACCAAACAGACACCAAATTTAGTCTTCTTTATGCTTTTGCTTTGAGTGCTTTAAAAAAAAAAAAAACAGGAATTTTCATCTGACAAAGTAAAATAAAAAACTTGGAAATTATAGAAAAAGATAAAGTAAAAAAATCAGACATTTTCCTGTCACTCAAAAAGAAACTCACTTTGAAAACATTTTGGTATGGCTCTTCCCAGCCTTCTTTTTTTCTTTTTTTAGATTTATTTACTTATTGCGTATGCAGTATTCTGTCTGTCTGTATGCTTGCATGCCAGAAGAGGACACCAGACCTCATTATAGATGGTTGTGAGCCACAATGTGGTTGCTGGGAATTGAACTCAGGACCTCTGAAAGAGAAGCCAGAGCTCTTAACCACTGAGCCATTTCTCCAGCCCTCTTCCCAGTTTTCTTATGCATATAATATATAAATATTGTAAAATAAATGCATGCATGCAATCTATGGCTTCTCAAGAAATTACTTCAGGCAATACACTCATACAAACTCATGTAACAGCCACAGCATACGTCATTATAGGAATGTGTTGTCATTTGTTCAATCAGTGCCTATGTTCACACCTCACACAGATCACACATCTTCAACACTGCCTTGGAGGTGTTGAATACTTGTTGGAAATTTCAAATGACAATCAGAGGTATGGAATGACTGTTGGAAGTATTGAGTGACTTCAGACATACAGGATAATCATTGGCAGTGTTGAATGACTGCCAGAGTTATTGAATGGTGGTTGGAGATTGTGAATGACCATTATAGATGTTGAATGATGATCAGAGATGTTTAATGATTGTGGAGAATATTGAGTACTAGACAGAGATATTGAATGATGGTTGCAGATACTGAATGATGGTTGGAGACACTGATTGTTGGATGTTAACGTGGGTCAAGAGAGTCAGGGATAGGGAATGGGGACAAGAGACACAGAAAGAACCACCAAAAGACAGGATTCTGCTCAAGTGGCAAACTTTATTTTTCTCAGGCTAGCTTATATAGTCGGCAGAGCAGGATATGGGGAGGGGTAGAATGGGTTGTTTGTGCGCCAGGTATTAGTGTAGGCAGGGTATTAGGAAACCACAAAGAGGATGTTTGGCAGGGTAAAGAGTTCATGAGTAAGAGGTCCAGGAAGGGTTGCCTAGGTGACTGAGCCTGTGGGTGGAGGACTGGGTCAGGTTGTTTCTTTTCTTGAGCTGAGGTTCTAAGGAGCTGCTTTGTAAAGGTTAATATACAACTATGTGGCCGGCCAAGCATGGCCTAGGACCTCTCCAACTGTTTGGCTCCCAACAGTTAGAGATTCTTTATGAACTTGTGATCCTCCTGCCTCGGCCTCCTTCAGCAAATCCCACTGGCGTGCACCACCACAACTGTGGTTGGAGATTTTCCAATGCCTGCCTGGTTTAGGTTTGGTCCTATATCCCGAGGTTGAAGTCATGTCTCTTCATCCAGGGGTTTATTGAGGCATACTTATGGATAAGCAATGAAAGACAGCAAGGGAGTAGGGAAAGCAACCGAGAGATGCTGTCCAACATCGGCTGATCCCACATGAGCCCTGACCACCCGGGGTACCACAGAGTTGCCCCACATGGAGGCAAGCCTTATAAACCCAAGCATCAATGTTGATGGCTAGGACCATCCTGGAGGCGGAGGTATAACCTATGCACTTCCCAAAGCGACTCAGTTTGACCCAAGCCATAAAGCCACTCCCAGCTGCTGGCGGCGGGGGGGGGGGGGGGGTGAAGCCTTCTGCAAAGCCATGTGGACACTGATAGCACCCAGGGTCTTTAGCATATCCTTAAAAGCAGATTGACTAGCTGATTGACTCACAACCATCTGGCTCCCAGAGACCTCCTGTCTTTCCACTCCTACCAGTCATTCCTGACAGCCAATCCCCAATAGACATACCAACAGCAGGGTCCATCTTTGGTGTCTCTTTTTTATTTGAATTCCCTTGATTACCTGTAAGACGAAACACTCGTTTTCAGAAGTGTCGTGGTGATTCTTTCCTTTCTTGTGGACTGCCCGCAGACATCCTTCTATGCTTTTGTTTTTAAAAACAAGTCACTGTGAATATCCCTTTGGTTCACGTCCAAAATCCAATCTGAGCTTTCTCTTCTCGCTTGTATCCAAAAGCCCTGTGGAGCACCAGGGCCGCGTGTTCCTGGTGCTGCGACACCTTGGTTTATATCCCCCACTGTCCAGTTTAGCCCTCAGAGCTACTCCCTGGAGGCCGTGGGCAGGCCTGGCTGGTCCTTGTGTGGGTCAGGACCACAATGCTGCAGCCCATTCTCCTCTCTTCCCTGCAGGCCTTTGAGGACAACTACCTGGATAAGAAGCCAAGAGTGAAATCTATGCTGGAGTACACTGACAGAGTGTTCACCTTCATCTTTGTGTTTGAGATGCTGCTCAAGTGGGTGGCTTATGGCTTCAAAAAGTATTTCACCAATGCCTGGTGCTGGCTGGACTTCCTCATTGTGAATGTGAGTGAGTGTCTCTATGAGCACTGTGGGAGGACTCCCTCACTGTGACTGAGTGTCTCTATGAGCACTGTGGGAGGACTCCCTCATTGTGACTGAGTGGCTCTATGAGCACCGTGGGGTGGGCTGGGGACCTCACCTTGGACAGGTGCAGCAGTTGGTACAGATGTGGCTCTGACAGTTGTCTCTCTGGGGCTACTCTGAGCACTGAGTTAGAGCCGGGATAACTTTGCATGTCAGTGAGTGGCTAGCCCCGGGAAGCTCATGGTTCAGACCCTCAGGGGAAGCTGGGGCCTCTAGATTCGATCAGATAAACCCCTCCATTCCTCTGCCTTCATCCACAGCAAGATGGCACAGGCAGCCAAGCTTCCCTGCCCTTACACCCATTGCCAGGGCTCTGCACCTCAGAGCGCTGTGGTCTTCAAACGGAACCTGCTTGCCTGCTAGCTTTATGGTCTCCAGCCCTGGCTGTGCTGGAGACACCCATGGAGCCCTAGAAACACCGCACCATGGGCAAGCAGGACACTGCGAGAGTCTGGTCTTTCTGGTCTTGGGCGAGTTCCAGGCAGCAGTGCTTTGTAGATGTTCCATCACTTCCAAGGTGCAGCTGTGGTTATGAACCTCTGGGCTGAGGGCACTGGCTCCTCTTGGTGACACCCAAAGCAGCAGCAGGTCCTGCTGGAGCTCGTACACAGGGACTCTGCCAGGCTGACTGATAACCCTGTATCAGCAGGTCACCCCTGTGGCCCACATGCATCCACCATCACCCCCAGTCCTAACCACGCCGCTGCTCTGCTCCTTTTTAAGCCATCTCCTTGGCTTTTCAATATGGCGGACTGTGTTACTTGCTCACTGCTGTCTAGCTGAGGGTTTCTGTGAGCCATGGGTTGTTTGTCTCTGTCTCCCTCTTCCAGCAGCCCCCTGCACCAGGGTCTTGTACATCAGAGATGTCAGGAAACATGCATGTGTGCGGTATGCACCTCCTGAAACTGACTGGGGTCCAGTCATGCTGTCCAGCCTAAGTTGGCAACATCTCCACAACAGGCCTGCATGTAACGCCCCGCTTTCCTGGTGCCCGTGTGCCAGTGGTACCAGGTCACTATGCCATGGGGACTCTCTGAGAGGCCTGAAATCTGAGTCGCGGGTGACAATTCTGTACATGTGAAATAATGATTCACAAATAAGAAGAAAACTTTTTCTTCTGTCTCGCACCCTGCCAAGAGCTCTTGCTTGTATAGGCTTCATTGTTTTCTAATCCTGATCATCTTAAGAAGCCTCGTCTTAAGCAGGGCGTGGTGGCGCACGCCTTCAATCCCAGCACTCAAGAGGCAGACGCAGTGGATCTCTGTGGGTTCGAGGCCAGCCTGCTCTACAGAGTGAGTTCCAGGACAGCCAGGGCTGTGTAAAGAGACCCTGCCTCAAAAAGAAGAAAAAGTAGTAGTAAAGGGAAGGAGGAGGAAGAGAAGCCTCTTCTTCACTGTGACTGTCGGTCCTTTCCACAGAAAAGCCCTCTTTCCGTCCATTCCATTATTTACCTCCCTCCCTCCCTCCCTCCCTCTCTCCCCCTCTCTCCCTCCCCCCCTCTCTCCCTCTCCCCCTCCCTCCCTCTCCCCCTTCCTCCCTCCTCCCCTCCTTCATTCCTCCCTCTCCCCCCTCCCTCCCTCCCTCTCTCCCCTCCTCCCTCCTCCCTCCTCCTTCATTCTCCCTCTCTTCCCCCTCCCTCTCTCCCCCTCCCTCCTCCCCCCTCCTTCTTCCTCCCTCTCCCCCTCCCTCCCTCTCTCCCTCTCTCCCCCTCCCTCCTCTCCCCCTCCTCCCTCTCCTTCTCCCTCCTCTCTCCCCCTCCCTCCCTCCTCCCTCCTTCCCCCCTCCCTACCTCTCTCCCCCTCCCTCCCTCCCTTCCAAGAGTTCACCCATCCTCACTTCCCCCTTCTGTCCTTTCCTTCTCGCTATCCCTTTCCGTTCATCTTTTCCTCTCCCCTTCATCCTTGCCTTCCTCTGTCCATTCACCAATTGGTGTTCAACCCCATGTCTCTCTTTTGATTCATCCTTCTAACCAAACAGCCAGTCACTTAACCTTCTGTTTACACACTGGTTCACCGTCTGTCCAAGCGCACATCTACTCGTCTGCCCTTTCATCCACATGGTCTACCACCTTTCTATACTTCCTTTTCCAATCTCTGTCAGTTTCAAATGTCCGCCGGGGGTCACCTGGGAAGAGAGTGTCAACTGAGGAATCTAGATCTAGTTGGCCTGTAGGCACGTCTGTGGAGAGTGCCTTGGTTGTTTACTGGGGTTGGAAGGCCCACCCTGAATGCACGCTGTGCCCTTCCATGGGTTGGCCCTGCACTGTGCAATGCTTGATTGTCCTTTGCTCTGGCTGCGGATGTGCCGTGTGCTGCTGCTTGAGTTCTGCCTCCAGCTCCTCACTGGTGGGCTGTAGCTTGGAACATAAGCCAACTAAACTCTTCTTGGCCTTGGCTGGTTTTGTTGGGCTGTTTCGTCACAGCCACAGAATGAAGCCCGCACCCCGCCCACCAACCATTCATTTCCTTCACTTTCACCTATCCATCTAATCGTACGTTTAATCCTTCACTAACTCCTCCCACTCACCTATTCAGCACAGCTCTCCATCGCTCCGTGTATCTGTCAGTCATTTGCTTTCTTCATCTATCCATCCTCTCCCTCCACCCGCACTTTTTCCTTTCTGCGGTCTCCTCCTCTGATCCTTGCACTCAACCATCTATCCAACCAGCCTTTGTCGTCTTTGAGCCTTTCCTCCTCCCATTTCAACATGATTCTCTCTCTCTCTCTCTCTCTCTCTCTCTCTCTCTCTCTCTCTCTGTTTCTCTCTGTTTTTGGTTTTTTTTTTTTAAAGACTGGGTTTTCCTGTAGCTTTAGAGCGTGTTCTGGAACTCACTCTTTAGACCAGGCTGGCCGCCTGAGTGCTGGGATTAAAGGCATGCACCACCACTGTCTAGTGATTCTTTCTTTTCTTGCATCTATCAAATATTTATTTACATCTTTTAAATGCAAAATTGCTGCATGGAATGCTCTGGGAATCACCAAAGCAAGAAACAGACACCTGGCCAGACATGGTGTTATATGCCTGGAATCCTAGCACTGTAGAGGCTGGCAGAGGAAGAGTTTGAGGCCAGCCTAGGCTACGTAGTAAGACCTGTCCAAAAAAAGGACAGGGGGTGGAATGGATGGGAAGGGAGGAAGAAAGAATGATTTGGAGGAGAGAAAAATGAAGGGAAGGAAGGTAGGAAGATAGGGATGAAAGTGAAGGATGGATAGGAAAAGAGGAGGAGGGGGAGGAAGAGAGAGGAGGGGAGGGGAAGAAGAGTGAAGAAGGGAAAGGAGGGGCGAGGGGAAGGAGCAGGAAGAATGGAAGAAAAGAGGGGAAGAGGGAGGGAGAGAGGGGGAGAGGGAGGGGAGAGGGGGAGAGGGTGGAGAGGGAGAGAAGGAGAGAGAGGGGGAGGGAGGGGAGAGGGAGAGAGAGAGGGGGAGAGGAGGAGAGGGGGGAGAGGGGGGGAGAGGAGAGAGAGAGGGAAGGAGGGAGGGGAGAGGGAGAGAGAAGGAGAGGGGGAGAGGGAGGGAGAGAGGGGGGAGGGAGGGAGAGAGGGAGAGAGAGGGTGGAGAGGGAGAGAAGGAGAGAGAGGGAAGGAGGGAGGAGAGAGGGAGAGGGGGAGAGGGAGAGAGATTTGCTCTAGGAGTTGAGACTTGAATCTTCCAACAGGCAAGACATAGACAGAGAAGTCCGTGTGTTAAAAGGGTGGGGTGGGGTGGACACTGCTGAGGACAGTTACCACTGAAGAGACAGAAACATGAGCATCCTTTCGCTCGGTGGCTTGGAAAGCTTCCTGTGGGAGAGGTGCCAGCAGAAGGCCAGTCCTAGTTAAAAGCATAACCTCGGCCACAGGTACAGACATGGAGAAGCATTTGATCTGAGCAGACTCTATGGGTGGATGTGGCTAGCAAGGCAGGCTGTGCTCACACGACCCAGGCTGAGGGCGGGAACAGACCCCAGGTGCTAAGGTCCCAGTGAGGAGTGGAAGTGTGAGGGAACAGGTCATAACCAGGATTATGACAGGTATGGAGTACACAGATACAGTATCAGCACCTGATGATAAGCTAGGGGGCTGGCGGCCTGAGGGAAGCAGGAGGGTGGACTAGGGGGCTGGCGGCCTGAGGGAAGCAGGAGGGTGGACTAGGGGGCTGGCGGCCTGAGGGAAGCAGGAGGGTGGACTAGGGAGCTGGCGACCTGAGGGAAACAGGAGGGTGGACTTTGCCAGGGCTGTCTGCTCCATCTGTAAAGTTTGAACACCAAACAGCCTTCCCCAAACGATGTGCAAAAGATTGACATAAAACTGGCTCTGAACCTTGCTGTCCTCAGCCAGGCAGACAGCTGGGTGCCTGATGATGTCTGGAGCCTTGTGTTAATGCAAGAAGGAAGTCTTTTCTATCCTGTTTGTTGTGGTAGTCATTGGCCTGGAAGAATAGGCCACTCATTCTTCCTGGAGAGAATGGGCATTGCCTCAGACACGGGGACCTATATGTCAACCCCTTGCTTTCCAGAGTCCTGGCACAGGTGACAGAGTAAGTAAGCTAAGCCATGAGTCCGCACCACCCAGGATGCTGTGGGTCTGGGTCACAGCCCCATCAAGCTGAGCTTGTCCCCAGAGTGTCTCTCCCTGGAACCCTGAAAGTTCCTGCAAGGAGTGAGTGTTTAATCATGACAGCCTGAGTCTTCTGCTGCCCTTGGGATACCACCTAAAGAGAAGTGACAGATCAACAGGGACTCACGCTCAGCTGAACCTCAGGTGTCAGACAGCTGCCCAGCTAGGAGAACCAGCTGACTCTGGGTCTGAATCCCTCCTTCCCGTGTGACTCTTGCATTTTATCAAGGGCAAATGTGTCTAATCCAGCAGGTCGCAAAAAGCCAGGGATCAAGATGGACCTGGACACATACATAGAAACAGGATTCTTCCCAGCCCAATTTTCTAAGCAAATACAACCAAGACTAATTTTAGATCCATCAAAATAAGCATATTAGTTACTTTTCTGTTGCGGTGTTAAAATTCTGTGTCCAAAAGCAAGTTAGGGAAGAACGGTTTACTTTGGCTTATGGTTACAGAGGGACAGTGTCCGTCGTCACAGGGAAACAGGCAGGGAAAGCGTGGCAGCAGGAGTGGGGAGCTGGGTGCTCACATTTGGGCCCTCACACAGTGGGGAGGGGGGGAGGGGGCTGGGGGTAGGTCAAGGCTATAAATCTTCAAAGCCAGCCCCCCCCCCGTGATCCCAGTGATACATTTCCTCCAGCAAGGTTCCACCTCTTAAAGAACACCACCAACTAGGGACCAAGGTTCAAATACATGAGCCTGTGGGGACACGTCTCACTTAAACCACCTCAATGGGCTTTAATCATAGGTCCAGTGAAGGGACATCCCCTCCCCAAATCTCCAAAAGTCAATCAAAATATCAAGGTTCTTGGGGCCCAGATAGCACCCTTGGAGGGAAAAAAGTTTAACCACATGTAACTGGGGATAGCAATGGCTGAGATGGTTTGAAAGAAAATAGCCCCCATAGGGAATGTCACTTTTAGGAGGTGTGGCCTTGTTGGAGTAGGCGTGACCCTGTTGGAGGAAGTTTATCACTGTGGGGTGAGCCTTGAGGTTGCCTATGTTCAGGCTTCACCCAGGCACACAGTTCACTTCCTGTTGCCTGTGGATCAAGATAAAGAACTCTCAGCTCCTTCTCCAGCACCGTGTCTTTCTGCAGGCTGCTATGTCCTGCCATGATGATAATGGACTAAACCTCTGAAGTTGTAAGCCAGCCCCAGTTAAATGTTTTCCTGATAAGAGTTGCTGTGGTGATGATGTCTCTTCACAGCAATAGAAACCCTAAGACACTGCTGAGAAGTCCACGTGAGCTATGAGTAGGTTGTGAGCACATCACAGAAGATAGGTCGGAAAGAACAGAGGAAGGGGTGGGGTGTTGTGAGATGCTGTCTGGGGTGTGAGATCCGGAGGAAAGGTAGAGTGTTATGAAACGCTGTCTTTGGGGTGTGTCATGAATTGCTCTCTTGAACTCACAACAGTTGTCACCTAAACAAGACTGGATCCATCAATATCCTGTCATGATTGAGGAGGGGGTTTGTGAGGCCCACCCACCCCTATAGATACCTATAGATACCTATAGATAATCTATAGATACCTAGTGATTGCTAGAGGAAGGAGAGACATTTTCCCAGTGATGAAGCAAAATGCCCACACTCCTGTAAGCAACCCAGCGAAACTCAATATGACACACACACAGACAGACACACACACACAGACACACACATACACACAGAGACACACACAGATACAGACACACACACACACACACACAGACAGACACACACACACAGACAAAGGGACACAGACACAGACACACAAACAGACACAGACAGACACACACAGAGACAAATACACACACAGAGGCAGACAGACAGACAGACACACACACACCACACACACACACACACACACACACAGACACACACACACACACAGCATGGAAATATAAAGGGACCTAACTGGAAGAGAGGGGTGAGTGGAGGGCGAGGGAGACAATAGAGAATCATGGGAGGTGAATGTGATCAAAATTATTATATATATTGTAAAAACATAATAAAATCTACCACTGTGTATAATTAATATATACGAATAAACCTTTTAACTCAGTAAAAGCAAAGGACTTTCTAGAATTTACCCCGGGGCTAGATAGACAGTGCCGGGACTGGGAGGCAGGAGCATAGGGGTGCTTTCTCCTCCCACCAGCTGGCATTCTAGAACCCCAGGGTAACGCATTGCTCTCTGCCTGCACCAGATCTCTCTGACAAGCCTCATCGCAAAGATCCTTAAATATTCAGACGTAGCATCTCTCAAAGCTCTTCGGACTCTCCGTGCCCTCCGACCACTGCGGGCTCTGTCTCGATTCGAAGGCATGAGGGTAAGACCCATTTCAGGACTTCTCCGACCCACAGCGAGTGGCAACCTTCCCAGCCTCCCCGACCCCATGCCCCACATACCACTGACCTATAGTGACAGGCCCCACTTCCAGACATCAGCTCTGCGCTGTCCCTTCCTGATCAGACCTGGGTGACACTGTACAGTCTGACTCTCTTGTCTCCCTCAAGTCAGCTTTAAGAACCTCTTTTCTCCTCACCCACAAATGCCACCACCCTCCGCCTCAGACCTCACTCCCTTGGGGATGTGGTCCTGGCTATTCCCTGCCTCCTGGTCTTAGCCCTGAGCACCCACAGAGTGCCCACTGTCCCATTTCCTCTGACAAGCGAATCTTTTCGCTGATACTCTGTAGAGATGACCTCGGCTCAGCACTGCAGCCAGCATCCACCAGAAGCATCCCTCTGGACAGTCTTTACGCCCTGTGCGCTTTCTCTGTGGTCCTCCCTTTCCTTCTCGATTACTGTCAGCCTCCTCCCCAGCCTGCCTCCATCACTGGCTCAAAGCATCACAAATGACAATGGCGTTTCAAATCAGCTTGCGAGTTGGAGAGATAGCTCAGTCAGTACAGTGCTTGAGAGGCAAGCACTGAGTTCAAACCCCAGAACCCATGTGAAAAGTATAATTTTAAAAGACAGGAGCAGAGATGTATGTTTATAACCTCAGTTTGGGAGGCAGAGCCAAGTGGTCCTGGGACTCACTGGCAGCCAGCCTATCCTACTGGGTGAGTCCAAGGTCAATGAGAGACTCTGCTCAGAGGAGTTGGGTGGAATTCCTGAGGATGACAGGCTTCGTCATCCGGCCTCTATGCACAGAAGTGACACTTGGGGGTCCTGAGGATGACACGTCTGAAGGCTGTCATCCGGCCTCTGTGCTCAGGTATGTGTGTGAGAGACAAGTAAAAAGGAGCGACACTTGGAGGATTCCAGGTCCTGTTCCATTTCCCACCAGGTAGTGGTGGACGCGCTGGTGGGCGCCATCCCCTCCATCATGAACGTCCTCCTGGTCTGCCTCATCTTCTGGCTCATCTTCAGCATCATGGGCGTGAACCTCTTCGCCGGGAAATTTTCCAGATGCATCGACACCAGCAGCAATCCATTTACTGTTGTGAATTCGACCATTGTGAATAATGGGTCAGAGTGTCACAATCAAAACCACACAGGCCACTTCTTCTGGGTCAACGTGAAGGTCAACTTTGACAATGTTGCTATGGGTTACCTCGCGCTTCTGCAGGTGGTGAGTCAACGCTGAGATCCCCCATTTCTGTTCCCTTGGCTGCTTAGTAAATGGAGACATTACAGGAGGCAGCGCTAAGTGAAAGCTGAAACCATTCTCTATTTCCATGGACACCACTAGACTAGAGGCCCTTACTTCTGAGTGTGAGCTCACAAGGCTAATGCTAGCTAAGTCTGCCCAAGATAATAGAATAAAAAGATGAGCCATCCACAGGGCAGGATGCACAGAACAAGGCATGTATACACGGTTCTGTCTTTCTCTTCTGGCGATCTCCCCTATGATAACGAATTATAGCTAATTAAGTTTGTTGCGATGGTGGATGATATTGGTGATAACAGTGAAATGGGTTCACACTATGCATTTGTATGTCACTTGTCGACATTCAAGTTTTGTTCAGTGCTGCAATTTTTGAAGTGTGGTTACAACTACTCACACACCTGTGACATTTATTTGCCTATGAGTTCCTATATTCCACCCTCTGCTCATGCATTCAGGGAACAAATAACCTCTGTAGCTGTGGTCTGCCAGGCACTGTGCTTAACCCCTGGAAATAACTGTCAGAGCTGGGCACAGAACCTGGGGCTTCATGAGAAAAATGGACAAATGTGTTGTACAAACAGCTCATCAGATGCTGCAACAGTCTGGAGAGAGCGAAAGTCTCTCTCGTGCCTGAGATACATTACAAAAAGCACACCCACTCTTAAGACCTCAAGGATGCTAACACTGGACTAGGGAGATGGCTCAATGAGCAAGAGCCCTGACCATGCAAGCCTGAAGACCTGAGTTCAAATCCTCATTACCCATGAAAACTTCTCGAATAACCGCACTCACCTATTGCCCACACCCAGTGCTGAGGGTGTGAAATCAGAAGCATCACCAGACCCCCTCCTCCCTCTCTTCAGTAGGATTTCCCCAAGCTGGGCCTAATGTTTGGCTATGGGCCTCTACATCTGTTTCCATCAGATACTGGATAACAATTGGTCCAGGCACCAATCTATGAGTATAACAGAATATCACTAGGCTTCATTACATTGACAATTTTTTTCTTCAGTTTTTGATTCTATCCTAGGTCTCTGGGTCATTCAACTTTTGGGTTCTGGCATTCCAGGCAGTGTCAGGGGCAGCCTCACACTTGCTGCATGGGTCTCAGGCCAGACCAGTCATTGGTTGGTCACCCTCACCCCAGCATCCTCCACAGGCAGGACAGACTGTAAATAGAAGGTTTTGTGGCTAAGTTGGTGCCCCAGTCCCTCCACTGGAAGTCTTGCCTGGTCACAGGAAGTGACCCGTTCAGGCTACATGTTCCCTGTTGTTGGAGTGTTACCTGGGGTCATCCTTGCAGATTCCTGGGAGTTTCCCTTAAACAGGTTTCTACCTGACCCTGGAATGACCCAATTTCCAGTCATCTCTTTCAGCACTCTCCCTGCTCTACCACGTTCATGTTCCCAACCCCACCTGTCTCCAGTCCACCCATGAAATCTCTATTTCCCCTTCACAGGGAAATCCGAGTGTGCCCCCTCCCCTTGAGTTCTCCTTGTTACCTAGCCCCCCCCCCCAATCTGTGGATTGTAGCGTGGTTATCTTTACTTTATAATTAATATCCATTTATGAATGAGTACATGCTGTGTTTGCCTTTCTGGGTCCAGGTTACCTCACTCTGTAACAAGTCTTTCTCTGTCCCACCAGCCAGCTCTCAAATCATGATGCGGAGACTTATTATTAGTTATGAAAGCTTGGTCTTAGCTTAGGCTTGTTCCTAACTAGTTCTTATAACTTAAATTAACCAGTTTCTATTCATCTATATGCTGCACGTAGCTTGTGGCTGTTACCGCTCCTCCTGTGTGCCTTGCTTGTTCTGTGTCTCCTGGTGTCTCTCACACATGCCTCAATTCCTCTTCTACTTCCTCTATCTGCCCAGAAGTCCCGCCTATACTTCCTGCCTAGCTACTGGGCATTCAACTCTTCATTAAATCAATCAAAGCAATACACCCTCACACAAATATCCCACAACGTCACTCAGGATGATTTTTTTCCTAGTTCCATCCCTTTATCTGCAAATTTCACCATGTCATTGTTTTTAACAGCTGAGTAATACTCCATTATGTAAGTGTGCAACATTTTCTCTATCCATTTTCAGTTGCAGGACATCTAGGTTGTTTCCAAGTTAGAAATATAAAGCCACTCCACTAAAATCAGGAACAAGACGAGGCTGTCCATTCTTCATGTCTGTTCCATATAGTACTTGAAGTTGTAGCTAGAGCAACAAGACAACAAAGGACATCAATGGGATACAAATTGGAAAGGAAGAAGTCAAAGTACCACTATTCACAGATGGTATGATAGTACGCATTATCAACCCCAAAAACTCTACCAGGGAACTCCTTCCTACATCTGATAAACACCTTTAGTCAAGAAGCTGGATACAAGATTAACAACAACAACAACAAAAAAGCAGTAGCCCTCATATATAAACAATAAATAGGTTGAGAAAGAAATCAGAGAAACAACACCCTTCACAATAGCCACAAATAATATAAAATATCTCAGGTTAACTCTAACCAAGCAACTGAAAGACCTGTATGGCAAGAACTTCAAGCCTTTGAAGAAAGAAGTTGGAGAAGCCATCAGAAGGTGGAGAGATCTCCCATGCTCTCGGATAGGTAGGGTCAGCATAGTGAAAACGGGCATCAAGCAATCTACAGATTCAACGCAATCCCCATCAAAATCCCCACACAGCTCTTCACAGACCTTGTTCAATCCCCATTAAAATCCCCACACAGTTCTTCACAGACCTTGTTCAATCCCCATTAAAATCCCCACACAGTTCTTCACAGACCTTGGAAGAACAATACTCAACTTCATATGGAGAAAGAAAAAACCCAGGATAGCTAAAATAGCCGTGTATCCTATTCTTATGTCACATGCATTAGTTGGGAAAGTGGCTAAGAACATGGCAGCCCCAACAGAGCATGGGACAGCCTGCACCAGGTGTCCCCATAGCAACTAGAGTCCCAGCTCAGGCCATATTCCAGGAAGCTCCATATCTTCAATACCACCCTACTCTGGGTCCCTTGAAATCATGTGAGATTGGTCCAGTCACCCAGAGAGTTTCTTTCTTCCCTTTCTGTCTGAGTTCTTTCCTCACCCCACCTCATTAGCGAGCATCCAGCAATCTCCCACTGAGCCACCATGGACTGAGAAGGGTCCGGTGACATGTACAGACACTGACTGTCCTCCACTTCTTGTTTCCAGGCAACCTTCAAAGGCTGGATGGACATTATGTATGCAGCTGTTGATTCCGGAGAGGTGAGTCCCAGCTCACAGCACCCCCCCCCCATCCCGCACAGGGGAGACTCTCTGTGCATCCTGTTGTGTTGACTGTTATCACTAATAAAGTTTAAATGGCCTTCCTGCCAAAAGAGTCAGACTTACACAGCTTCCCACAGCCATATCTGTAGCAACATCCAGATGCTACGTGCCAGGGCACTTGATCCCAACTAGCCTTCCACACACGCTCCTTGGGTTTCTCAAGCATATCTTTTGCTACTGTTGAGAACATCCACAGACATCTGGATAGCAGTGGTTTTATTAGTTACTTTTATTGTTGTTCTGACCAAACACCTGACAAGAAAGAATGTCAAGAAGGAGTTATTTTGGCTTACGGTTCAAAGGGGGCTCAGTCTCTCGTGGCCTGGGAAGCTTGACGAGAGTGAGAGAGGCAGTCCCAGTCAGGGAGCAGAGTGGACAGGAAATAATTTAATTCTCCCAGCCAGACTTTCAATCTTAAAAGTCCCACGGCCCTCCCAAACGGTGGCACCAACTGGGGCCCAAATGTCCAGACACTAAGGAACCTGTGGGAGACATTCCGCATTCCAGTCTAACAGTAATGTTGCTAATGGGTAAGGTCCCTTCCTACCATGGCAGGTACTCTGACGTCCGCCTGTCCTCTTAGCCCCTGGAGTCCTCTGGAATCCCCATCCTCCGTTTGAAGCCTTTTTTTCAGTTCATCAGATGTTACTCAGTGGCCCCTCCCAGCAGGACAGGATGGAACCTTCCCGGGCAGCACTCATCAATAAGTCTTAGGAGCCGATAGACAGGCATGACAGATTCCCTACTCCTTGGTGGTCCCACTCTGGGGTGTGTTCTCCTCAGGATGGCGCTCCCGTTGCCTACCGAGATGGCCCAGCTAGTAAACAATACCCCTCCATCAGCTTCCTCAACTCTGCTTTACAGGATAAAGTGCCGGGAGGGTCTGGTCTCATCTCAGGGTTGGCTTTCAGGGGAGCCTCCTCACCTCCCCTGCTTTGTCTTGGCCGCAGATCAACAGCCAGCCGCGGTGGGAAGACAACCTGTACATGTACCTCTACTTCGTCGTCTTCATCATCTTTGGTGGCTTCTTCACCCTGAACCTCTTTGTTGGGGTCATAATTGACAACTTCAATCAGCAGAAAAAAAAGATAAGTGGGGCTCAAGTGTCTCAGCCATAGCAATGAATCTTCTGTCCCTCGGACAGCTGTGGCCTCGTGGCTAAAAGCCAATGATACAGGGCTTCCTGTCTGTAGCACCAAGCTGACATTAGTCCCCTGGGTTTGGTCCTCACTACTGTCTGGTGCCTGATGCTTCTATTGCTGGGGGAGCTATATTTGCAGTGTCATCCATGCTCCCCATGGTTCCCATCTCTCCGTAAAACGACCTCGGTCTTCTCAGCTGCAGTCAAGTGTCAAAGATGACTGTTACAAAGCACCGCCAGGGAAAGAAAGGGCACCAGCACCTGTGACCAAGGGACTGAGTTAGGACATCTCAGGAGGGGCCAAGACCTTAGGCACTGGCAGAATCCCAACCCTCTTGGAATGGAAAAGATGGTTTTGCCTCCATGCTTCCTAGGAACCGAATCCCAGATATTTATATTTATAATATAAAATCCAAGTGCTAAAGGTATAAAAGGCTTTCTTGTTGTGTCTGCATGTTCTCCTGTTCTCAAGGCCTCTCTGCTCTCGTTCTGTAGAATAGAAACCAGCTTTGCTTTAGAAACCCGGGCTCATATCCAGATGCTCCCCTGGGAGTTTAGCAAGCACGGCTCTGTGGTAGAGCCTTTGGCTGCAGAAACCCAGGCAGGGAGTCTGAGATGGGCTCATTGCCTCCCAGGCCAGACATTCCCTGATCCTTCCTGCAAAGGAGATGAGAAGGCTGGAGTGGTCCTCAGGCTTTGGCATCTCCGTGGGATCTCCTTATTTTAGTAACATTAGTGCGTCTGTCCCTCTTCTCTACCTAGGGGGCCAGGACATCTTCATGACCGAGGAGCAGAAGAAGTACTACAATGCCATGAAGAAGCTGGGCTCCAAGAAGCCCCAGAAGCCTATCCCTCGGCCCCTGGTGAGCCCCTTGGTTTCTCTCTATTGGAGAATGTTTGTGAATCCAGACTAAGCCGGGGCCGAGTAGACGCCTGGCCAGGGCTGTATGGATATGTGGAGAAAGTTTAGGAAAGTGACCACGTTCCCTGGCCCCAAAATGAGAAGTTTAAATGAAGTGAAAACAGCTCCGATGGGTGCTTCAAATAAGCTTGTCTGGCAAGTTCTACAACTCCCAACAACTGTAGCTTCAATCCTGGCTTTGGAAACATCGTGAGGTAGGAAGGGTGGCTAGAGTGTCTAGACCAAGGTGAGGTCCTTGTTTGTATAAGTTACTCCAGACTTGGTGAGCACAAGGTGACAGAGCTTTTGCAGGAGGGAAAGGGGGATTTATCTTCTTCAACACACTTTATTTGTAAATAATGACTGCCAGTTGGTTGCTGTCCTGACATCTCTGAAGTACTATTGGATAGGGAATGGCAGGAGGTTCCCGACTCTGTAAGGGCAGAAAATCCCTTCCAAATCCCATAAGATAAAGATAACTGGGTTTGGATAAGTCTGAGCAAGAGTGTGCAAGGCTTCCTGAGGGTCTCTTAGGGGACACACACACACACACAGTGCTGAGGAGATAGCTACTGGGCAAGTATTTACCTTGCAAGGTCAAGGACCTGAACTTAACCCCCAGAATCATCCCACCACTGGGAAAGCAAAACCAGGCAGACCCCTGAGGCTCACTGGCCAGTCAACCTAGCTTACTTATCAAACTCCACGATAGGGAGAGATCCTGTTTCAAGACAAGATGGATGCCGCCTTAGAACTAACACCTGAGATCATCTCCTGACCTGTGCCTGCATGTGTGCGAGCACACACACACACACACACACACACACACACACACACACACACACACACGCACACACGCACACACACACACACACCTGCACACACACAAAATCCAACAGTTTTGGAACAGGCTCAAAATTAAGATTTGGATAAAAGTCTGCACCCAGCCAATGGGATCCAAGTCAGGGGTTATAGAGCAAGCCACTGAGTTCTGTGGCCTTTGCTGACCCCCACAGCTGTGCTGAATTCCATGACCTTCAGTGGTCCCCACAGCTGTGCTGGGCTGCCCTCTGAACCAGAGTCCTGTGTTCGGGCCCCTCTTTAGAATAATCAGGCTTCTGATACCTTTTCTCCAGTCTCTCCCCTCTTATCAACCAGCCCACAGGCTGCTGGAGCTTCTTTCTCTCATTGTCCCTGCGATTAGGGTGGGCTCAGTCTCAAAAAGTGCCCTGTAGATAGGAAGGCATGGGGCTAGTGTTGGAATTCCAGGCAACATGGTCAGAGTGGGTGTTGTAAGTGGATACCATTTCTTCCAATGAAGTCGTAGCTGGGACCTCCACATTCCCTGGTGGTGGCATAGGGTCTGTCCTCCCTATGAGTGGGGGAGTGGGCTTGCTGCCCGGCTGTGTTCCTGGGATTCTACATCTGTTTGGAGAGGAGTTTGCACTCCTAATTGGCCACACCGGTGCTCTTAGTGAAGAAGCGTGGCTCTTTCCTCTCATTGTGGTCCAAGGCTTGTGAACATTAGCGCTTGTATTCCCAAATCAAGAAAAACCAAGGCAAGGTTGGAAATAGGGTCTGTGGTAAAGGGAACAAATTAAGAGGTCCTGGACTCCCAGGTCCCTCTTCTGAGTCCTGCTATGAGTTATAGGTTCAAACAGAGAGCGAGAGATATGCACAGCCAGGAGGTCCTGGTCCAGCCTGGTCCCGTCCATCACTGGCCAACTTACCGCCAGTCTGTCCTGCAAGGTGGCCTGAGCAGCTGTACAACTCTGTGAAATCTCTTCCTGGGAGACAGGTTCCCCTCCAGCTGGCACCAGGCTTTTTAGTCTTCACCCAGACTGAGATTCCTGGGGAAATTCAATTGTTCAGAGTCTATTGTGTCAATAGTCCGATGGTCAATAGGAGGGGCTCAACGTTCTCTTTAGAATCCACCCACTCCTGCCAGGACAGCTGTACTAACACTCTGTCCTCCCAGGACCAACTTCCTTTCCATCTGGCATCTGACTCTGGAATGTTCCACTGGTGTGTTTGGTATCCCCAACAGATCAAGTGGAGCATTGGCAGAGGAGTTTTGCCCCCACCCCAGGTGTATGGGTGCTTCTAATGACAGAGCTAATTAACAGTACCACAAAGGGATTCCCCAAATCATACATGCATCCCACCCTTGCCTCTGGTAAAGTCCACACTCTAAATCATGTCTTATCCATAGAAAAAGCAAACGGTTCTACAAGGCTGGGTGAATTTATTCTGTAATGCTCTCTCATAAAAACCAGTAAAAGCAGGTTTCACATACTCCGAATTATAAGAAAATAATAGACTCCAGGCTGTCACGTTGTCCTTCACCCTCCATCACCTCTGGGCACACAGAGGGTTACCAAGATGTGAGCCCCGCCCACAGGCTGAGCCAGGAACAGCCAAACGTTGGTTGTTTGGTTTAATTAGAAGTCATGGAGCCATGAATGGGCCTCTGTTTTGTCTTCTCCATTTTCATGATGGCATGGAAGGTCTTAGTGGCCCAGCAAAGACCTCCCATCCCATAACCAACAGTCAAGCAAGGCCCTCTCTGGTATGATTCTCAGCTCTAACCTAGCAGGGGAGCAACCCACCGGCAATGTGAAGAAGCAGTGGGGATCAGCCTTGTGATAGCACTTCCCTCCACCCACTTGGAAGTTTCTGGAAGCATCCTGGGAGAACTATGGCAGGCTCTTCTCCCCACCCCCGGTGACTACACATGTGGGACCCTGAACACAATGTTCATTCAATAAGTGCCTCTGTGCAGAATTAGCCAAGTTAGCTGGGTGGCTGGCAAATGCTGGGGTGTGGTTAACTCACAGCTGCTCATTCAATCTTCCATTCACTCAGTATCTTAAGGACCCACTCTGTGACAGGCACTATGCAGATGCTAGAATTTGAACTGTAAGCAAGATGAAAACAGTTCCTGCCCTCAGAGAGGCTGCAGTTTGGTGATAGAGGCAAATAATTAGCAAAAACTACACACACACTAACTCACGGGCTGGCGAGATCACAGCAGGGCAAAGAATGGGTTAAGAAGCTGAGGATGCCCCAGGCTGGAACCTGAAAAGCGTTCATAGCTAAGAGCTGGATGAGGGAGGCTGGACCAGGCTGGCCTGATGCCTCCCTTTCTTTCTCAGAATAAGTACCAGGGCTTTGTGTTCGACATCGTGACCAGGCAAGCTTTTGACATCGCCATCATGGTCCTCATTTGCCTCAACATGATCACCATGATGGTGGAGACCGACGACCAGAGTGAGGAGAAGACAAAGATCCTGGGCAGAATCAACATGTTCTTCGTGGCGGTCTTCACGGGCGAGTGTGTAATGAAGATGTTTGCCCTGCGGCAGTACTACTTCACCAATGGCTGGAATGTGTTTGACTTCATCGTGGTGATCCTGTCCATTGGGAGTAAGTGGCAGCCATGCACTGGGGAAGCCTCATGCCTGCTTGGGGTTGCTTAGCTGTTCTTTTCAAACCAAGGAGAAAGCCAACTCACTTTTTAAAATCTCTATCTATCTATCTATCTATCTATCTATCTATCTATCTATCTATCTATCTCTGTCTCTGTCTGACTCTCTCTCTATCTATCTATCTCTATCTCTGTCTGTCTGTCTGTCTCTCTCTCTCTCTCTCTCTCTCTCTCTCCCTCTGTGTGTGTGTGTGTGTGTGTGTGTGTGTGTGTGTGTGTGTGTGTGTGTGTGTACATGTATGCCATGATGTACATATGGAGGTCAGAGAACTCCTTTGGTGTGAGCCCTCACTCACCTTCCACATTGTTTGATCCAGGGTCCCTTATTGTCCTCTGCTCCGTACACCAGGCTAGCTGGCCCACAAGGTTCCGGGGATTCTCCTGTCTCCACCTGTCTTGCTGTAAGAGTCCCAGGATTACAGACACATGTTCCCACACCCTGCTTTGTAGGACCCTACCCACTGAGCAATCTCCCCAGCCTCAACTCACTTTTTCAGAACACACGGCATAGGTTAGAAGAGCCCAATGCATGCAGTCTTCCAAAGGCGGCAGATGTTAAGTGCCCCAGGATGATCTTAGAAAAAGAAGACACTCAGTGGGCTTCACCACGTTATCATGGGTGACAGAAAAATAAAGGGCTCGATGCCATGAGATATGTGCTGTAAAGACACTGGAGGTTGTTGAAGGCTCTACATTTTGGGTTCAGTGGTGTCGAGAGTCAAAATCTGGCAAGAGAAATGGAGCCACTGTGATGGACTACTTACTGAGTCCTCAGTGCTGGGTCACGTGCCACGGAGCAGCAGCCCTTTGAAGGGGGTCGTTGACCTTATCTTGTACGTTTAAAATGGAGCCTCAGAGATTGGGAATGTTATGCAGGGTAACAGAGTCTGTAGGAAGCAGATCTGAACTTAGACCAGCCTGTGTTCTGCTAATGAACTAGCTCCCTCCCACCAACAACCAAGAGACTGGCAAAATTAGTGACTCTTCCAACTGACCAAATACCCAACTAGTCATTGAAGAAGAAATGAGTCCTTTAGGCTCACAATTTAAGAAGGGAGGCAGCCATTGTGGTGGAACAACCCAGCAGCAATAGCATGAGGTATGTGGTCAGGTTGTTCCCAGTCAGGAAGCAGAGAGCAATAGACACTGGTGTGCAGTTCACTTTCTCCTTTTTATTCAGCCCATGGGATGGTATCGCCTACATTTAGGGCTTGTCTAAAAGCTAAACTTTTCAGAAATGTCCTGAGACATGCTCTGAACTGTGTCTAGGTTATTCTAAATCCCCTCAAGTTGACAATGAAGACTGCCGTTGGACTAGTGTTTTAACTGGTGCCTGACTCTTGACAGAACACATCCTAACTCACCAACTTCTTATTGAATCATAAGTGTGTCTTTGTCAATTACATTCTGGCCCACCTACCTCTCATGTCAGAGCACAGCTGGGGTTTAATTTCCCATTGATTTGCTACCAAGAGTTAATGGCATCTAGATACAACTGACAGCAATTTTTCACTCGCCCTACCTTGGTGGCAAAAGAGACTAGGGTTACATTTATTTGTTTGCGGTTTTAATCTGGCTTTGCTTTATCTTGGTATTGCTGCTGGATTGCTGTTGGGTTTTCTAAAATGTCTTTATTGAGTTAAGATTGACATTCCAAAAAGATACTACATGCAATCAACATGCATAACCTGTTAGGCTTTGTATATCCATGAAAGCATTTCCACCGTCAACACCAGAAACATATCCCTTGCCTAGGAATGTCTTCTCCCTTCTAATCAATCAGTTCATTGGCTGGTTAGCGCTGAGGTCTACCCTACCAGCTGGGTGTGGCATTGCATGCCTATAGTATAAGTGCTTGAGACACTGAGGCAGGAAGAATATTGTGAATTTGAGATCAGCCTGGGCTACAGTGAGCTCAAGGTCAGCCTCAATATAGAGTAAGACTTCCTCAAAAAATCAAGCAGACGGCAACAAAAGGGACCTATGAAGAGCTGTCCTCTATGGCTTCTGTGACGTAGGCCATAGCACAACAGAAGTTTTTGCTGTCGATTGGCTAGTGAGTTTTGATTTTCATTTGTTTGTTTCATTTGTTTGTTTGATTCGAGAGGACATTTTTATGAGCTCTTGCTCGTCTGGCTACCCGTATCAATGGTTCAGAAAGACTCCATGTGCTGTGACCCTGTGATGAGGGCTTCTAATGAACAGTTCCTGATTCCTACATAGCAGCCCCATTCACTGGGCGGGAATCCCCTATCAATGTAGGTGGGGAACCACCTGGAGAGAGAACTTCTCCATCTTCTTCCTTTCCTCCCATTCTTCCTTCCAACCAGAAAGATGTTTACTGTTGCAAGTGGGCATTCTCTTTCTCTTCTGAACAATCCTGGGAGACCATGACATTTACATGATCTCATATTAGATGTCATAGATGCATACATGATGCATACATGACCTCATATTAGATATCATAGATGTCCACATGATGTATGCATGACCTCATATTAGATATCATAGATGTCCACATGATGTATGCAATGACCTCATATTAGATGTCATAGATGTCCACATGATGCATGCATGACCTCATGTTAGATGTCATAGATGTCCACATGATGCATGCATGACCTCATGTTAGATGTCATAGATGTATACCACTTGTCTGAAAGGAGTAGATCACATGCTCGTTTGAGGGAAGAATGTTCCAAGTCAGACTGGACTTTAAGAGAGTTTTCACAAAGAGTTTGTAATCCAGATGTAGACATGATCTCATTTTAGATGTTATACAGGGGTATATGTGTTCTTCATCTTTCTTCTCTTCTCATGGCTAGGATTAGGGGATATAACTGACCCTCAAAATCCTGCCTCCAGACCCTAACATAGAGTTCAAATACAGCTGGGAATGAAAGAGATAAATTAAAACCATTGTGCAGACAGCTGGCCATTCAGAACCATTTCTTGTTTATCTGTCAGCAAGTTGCCCAACTCCTAGTCCTCCTTATAATTAATGTGAATTCCATACAATTATCTGAGGGACCATGTGCCAGGAACTGAGTCAATCTTCACAGTAGGAGACAGAGAGATGAATCACAGAGGGTCCTGGTCTACCCGGAGCACAGAGCGGGGGGGGGGTGGGGGGTGGGCATGGTGGGCTATGTCATGTTTCAAGCAAAGCATTGTGGGCGTGTGGAATAGACTACAGTCACTCCTGCTGAACTTGGCTGTGGAAGAGAGAGGGTTGTATATTATGATGATTAACACATATTAATTGAATAAATTAATGGGACTCACTGTGATATTCCCACACATGCATGAATGGTGTGTTGAGAAAGACAGGTTTAACCATAAAGACTGACTAATAAGATGTTCAGGGTAGGGATAAAGATAAGAACATAATAGAAAGGTCAAAAAACAGCCTGAGGGAGAGATGGTTACCACAATGGACAGTTACTGGCAAGCAGGTCAGGCTAAGGCCCAGCCTCTATACTGAGAAAAGAGGAAGGCAGGAGACCACAGACAACTTAACCAGAGCTCATAGTTTGGAACACTAATGAGATCGTTTTCTACCCTGTTCCACAGGTCTGGTTTTTTCTGCAATCCTTAAGTCACTTGAAAGTTACTTCTCCCCGACGCTCTTCCGGGTCATCCGTCTGGCCAGAATCGGCCGCATCCTCAGGCTGATCCGAGCAGCCAAGGGGATCCGCACACTGCTCTTCGCCCTCATGATGTCCCTGCCCGCCCTCTTCAACATCGGCCTCCTGCTCTTCCTGGTCATGTTCATCTACTCCATCTTTGGGATGGCCAGCTTTGCCAACGTTGTGGAAGAGGCCGGCATCGATGACATGTTTAACTTCAAAACCTTCGGCAACAGCATGCTGTGCCTTTTCCAGATCACCACATCCGCCGGCTGGGACGGCCTCCTCAGCCCCATCCTCAACACGGGGCCCCCGTACTGTGACCCCAACCTGCCCAACAGCAACGGTTCCCGCGGCAACTGTGGGAGCCCCGCGGTGGGCATTCTCTTCTTCACCACCTACATCATCATCTCCTTCCTCATCGTGGTCAACATGTACATCGCGGTGATTCTGGAAAACTTCAATGTGGCCACGGAGGAGAGCACGGAGCCCCTGAGCGAGGACGACTTTGACATGTTCTATGAGACCTGGGAGAAGTTCGACCCAGAGGCCACCCAGTTCATTGCCTTTTCTGCCCTCTCAGACTTCGCAGACACACTCTCTGGCCCTCTTAGAATCCCAAAACCCAATCAGAATATATTGATCCAGATGGACCTGCCATTGGTCCCCGGAGACAAGATCCACTGTTTGGACATCCTTTTTGCCTTCACAAAGAATGTCTTGGGAGAGTCTGGAGAGCTGGATTCTCTGAAGACAAATATGGAAGAGAAATTCATGGCAACGAATCTTTCCAAAGCATCCTACGAACCAATAGCAACCACTCTCCGGTGGAAGCAAGAAGACATCTCAGCCACTGTCATTCAAAAGGCCTATCGGAACTATGTGTTGCACCGATCCTTGACGCTCTCCAACCCCCTGAGTGTGCCCAGGGCTGAGGAGGATGACACACCACTCCCTGGCGAAGGCTATGTTACATTCATGGCAAATGACATCAGTGAGCTCCCAGACAAATCAGAAACTGCTTCTGCCATATCGTTCCCACCATCCTATGACAGTGTCACCAGGGGCCTAAGTGACAAGGTCAACATTAGCACATCCAGCTCAATGCAAAATGAAGATGAAGTCACCAGTAAGGAGGGGAACAGCCCTGGACCTCAGTGAAGACACTCCAGCACACATGGGGCAGGTTCAAATGTCTTTCTCTGCTGTGAACTCTTTCCCTCTGGAGGGGGCACTCAGCCTCAGCAATGCATGCCACCAGTCACTGTGTCAGAGCCGAATGAGCGGGGACATCCTTGAGAAAGCTCCCACACCAATAGCAATCAAAAGACAAGAACGCATCTCCAGTTTGACGTCTCTTCCAAATTTCTAGACAATGTCACTGCTCCCTTTATTGTGGTTGTGACTAGAGACGTGACTTACCACAACCAACTTCTCAGAACCAGAACTTGTAGGGACATTGGGCAGGGACATTTCAGTTGGTCTCAGATGGATGGCACTGCTAATTAGGGTTTGCATGACTGCATGCTCACCTAGGCTGGACAACACTTGTGAGATGGCCATTAAAATAAATATTTTTAAAGGTATGGTGAGAGTAGCATATTGTGTGTGTGTGTGTGTGTGTGTGTGTGTGTGTGTGTGTGTGTGTGTGTGCGCGCGCGCGTGTGTCTATGTCTATGTTTGTGTATGTGTGTGTGCACACATGTGTGTGTGCATGTGTGTGTGAGTACACATGTGTGTCTATGTCTGTGTGTGTGCACATGTGTGTATGTGTATCGTGCACGCACATGTGTGTGTGCACGCATGTGTGTATGTGTGTGCACGTGCATGCACATGTGTGTGTGTGTGTGTATGGTGTGTGTGTGTGTGTGGTATGTGTGTGTGTGTGTGTGTGTCTATTTGTGTGTGTATGTGTGTGTGTGTCTATTTGTGTGTGTGTGTGTGTGTGTGTGTGTGTGTATACACATGTACATGTGCATCTGGAGGTCAGAGGCCAATCTCTGACGTCATCCCCCAGAGACCGGCCTACCTCTGCATCCATCCCTGCTCTGAGATCACAAGGGCATTCTCCCAATGCCTGGCATTTTTACACAGGTCACAGGGGTCAGATTGTTTACAAACAGGAATATCTCCTGGTCCTCTAGCATTGTATCTTAAAGTATCATTTTATTTTTTTTTCTTAATTGTATGGTACTAACACTCTCGGGGATCCTGATGGCTTGCAATCAGAACCTGAAGATGGCTGTGACCAGAGGAAGCACTGTCCTGGGAGCTGAGAGCCTACTTCTAATTTTTAAAAGTTTTTTTTTTTTAATAGAAACAAGTATGGGGGATGTGTACATGTGAGTATAGGTGCAGAGGCTAGAGAGGGCACAGGATCCCCTGGAGCTGGAGTTACAGATGGTTGTGAGCTGCCTGATGTGGTGCTGGGAACCAAGCTCAAGTCCTCTGCAAGAGCAATCAGTGCTTTCAACCACCGAGCCATCTCCCCAGCCCTCTTACCGATTGCCTGGCTAACGATGGCTAAGACCTGTCCCCTGGGAACCTCCGTCTATCCACTTGTAAAGTCTGGAGGAGGGGGAGACAGACTAGATGCTTCGTACGGCTCTCAAATATCAAGCTGAAATCTCAGTGGTGCTGACCCATCAGGGGGGAAGACAGCATTTCATGTCCCCGTCTTCCCTCTAGGAGGTGACCAAGGCAGATTTTGATTACATTCCAGGTTCAGTTTTATGTCTCATAACAGAATTTTAAGAAGGACATTATTATTCCATGGGGCCAGGGGACTCCATAATTAGTATAATTAAAAGCAAATAGCTATTTGATGAAAAATCTGGTAGATAAGAGATTGTGGCCAGTAGGTTTTATCCACCCAACAAATATTTTTAAGTCTCTATTATATGGCAACCATTTCTCCAAGAACAAGAGATGACATGAGTGAAGCCCTGTAGATGACTTGAAGTTCATACGGTGTGTGTCCTGGTTAGTTTTTATTGTCAGTTTGACACAACCAAGAATACTTGGGAAGAGGGAGCCTCAACTGAGGGATTGCCCAGACCATGTTGACCTGTGGTCATGTCTGTGGGGAGTTGCATTGATGGATGACTGATGTGGAAGGGCCCACCCAGCCCACTTGGTGCAGTGTCATCGCTGGGCAGGTGGTCCTCCGTTAAAAGAAAACTGCTGAGCATGAGTCAGAGACAGCAATCTGGCAGAAAGCATACCTCCATGGTCTCTGCTTCAGTCCCTGCCTCCTGGCCCTGCCTGGCCTTCCCTAGATAAAGGAATATAACCCTTAAGTCAAATAAACCCTTTCCTCCCCAAGTTGCTTTTGGTCATGGTGTTTATCACCACAGAGGACAGTGTTTCAGTTACTTTTCTAGTTGGTGTGACTAAATACCTGGCAAAAGTCACTTAAGATTATCTTTTGGCTCACAGTTTTAGAGCCCACAGTCCTTCCTTCATGGGGAAAAGACAAGGCTGCAGGAGCATGAGTTGATAGGTCACGTCGTGTCCACAGGCATGAATCGGAGAGAAAGGAACGTTGGTTTAGTCTCCCCCATGAGACGGTGTTGCCCACACATGGGGAGAGTCCTCTCCTCAGCTAAACCTCTCTAGAAACATCCTCATCGGCACACTTAAAGATGTTTTTCTATGACGATTCTAACTCCTGTCAAGTTGACAATGACGATTCTGTCACATGAATACTTAGGACGTAAGGAATCTTAGTGGTAGTTATCACCTCCTGTTAGCCCTTGAGACATCCCCAGACATAACTGAAAAATCTGGGTCAATTCACTGGCTGTGTGTTAAATGGCAAGATTTTCTGTGGGTATAGTCTCAAAGCACAGAGGCAAATCCCTCCCTTCTCTGTCACTGTTGGCCTATCAGTGGTCAGAATATTTCAAGGTACTTATTGGGGTTTTCCAGCATTCACAGATGCATGATATCCAAGTGATGATGTAATCATGAGGGACAAGCCAGACTCTCTCTGGACACATCTGAAAGATGCGTTCAAGACAAGAGCACTCACTACCTGGTGCCACTGATCCAAGGGACACAGATACTGGCTGCATAGAGCTCTGTCAATATCTCAGTCCAATGTGGTCAAGGCAGAAGCTATCTGAAATTATATTCACACAAGTGTTTACAGACAGCTGGGTAGACAGACAGCTGGGTAGACAGAGAGCCTGAGGACTGGTTTATTTTTACATCGTGAGGTGAAAGAATTAGAAGTTATCAAATATCGGGCTGGAGAGATGGCTCAGCCATTAAAGGCTAGGCTCACAAGCAAAAATATAAGATGTCCCCAAATATCAGACTGGATTTTACAAAGTAGATGATGATATTCTCAAAGGTATTTGGTCCAGTTTGCTTCTCTGTCATTATAACACACTGATCAAAACAGCAAATTGAGGATGAACGAGTTTATTTCATCTTACACTTTATAGTCCATTATCAAGAGAAGTCAAGGCAGAAACAACCTGGAAGCAGGAACTGAAGCAGAGACCATGGAGGAATTCTGCTTACTGGCTTGCCCATCTGTCTGTCCAGGCACCTGTCCAGTCATGGCACCACCCATCACGGGCTAGGCCCCCTCACATTAACTAGCAATCAAGAAAGTGCCACAGGCCAGTCTTGGAGAGGCAATTCCTCATTTGAGATTTCCTCTTCCCAAGTCTATCGAGTCGACAACTGGCACCCTGTGACAGTATTTCTCATCCTGTCTGCTGCCCTAATTTGTAGATTGCATTGTGTCCTCCCGAAAGATCTACTGAGACCCAACCTAGGAGACCTGTAAATGTGGATTTTACTTGGAAGTGGGTTCTTTGCAGGGATAACCAAATCAAGATGAGGCCATACTCACTCACGGAGGCCCTGATCCCTCGGCTGGTTTTCCACAGAGGGCAGAGTGCAGGGGGACATAGCACATTTGGAAAAAAACACACTGGAGGCAGATCCAGATGCTAACCAAGGAATGTAAAAAGTTTGCTGATATTCCTCAGAAGCCAGGAGAAGGTGAGGGAGACAGGGGTTCTCCCCTGGACACTGAGAGAGCACAGCACATCCAACACCTTGGTTTTAGGTGACTAGTCTCCAGAAATGTAAGGGAATGCATTCCTGTTCTTTAAGCCACTTAACCTGTGGTAATTTGTTATAGCATCCCTAGAAAAGCTAATATACCCTCTGTTTTTTCCACACAGAGCCATTTGTCAAGTTTCAGTGGGAACCACTAGAAAAGAGAAGTGGCATGGACCTCATTCCTATAGTTTTCAGGAATGTGCTCCATGCAAATGCAAGATCGTCTCTTTAAAGTTTCACCAAATCTTGGGACAAGTGAGATGGCTCAGGAGGTTAGAGCGTGGGCTGCCAAACCCAACAGCCTGGTGGGATTCCCCAGGACCTACCTGAAGGGAAGAGGGCTGACCCCCACAGGTTGTCTTCTGACCTCCACGTGAGTTCCTACCCTAACACACTCAAAATAAGTAATGTCACTCACTCCACTTCTAGAGTTTCCCTAGTGGCCCCCTTGTAAGAAAGGAGTTAGTCTTGCAGAAGAGCAGACGTGAGAAGCGCAGGCAGATGGAAATCACCTCACACACACACACACCCCCCCCCCCGCCCCGAGGGAGGTGGCACTAGAACTCCACTGGTCAGAATATGTGAGAACCCTTGGACCCTGGAGGGAGACTCAACACAGAACAACGGTGTTGGCTGTGCAAATGTCCAGAATGTGCGTTTTCTCTAAGACATGCTTCCTCCAGGGCCGTGATCACTCCCATCGAAGAAGCTAGCTCTTGAAGCGGATGAAGACCATCAAAGAAATCCACAACTGGTCAAAATGCAGAGAGAACTGACCGTGGGCTGCCCGATCCCAGTGATACGTATCCAACCCCAAGTGGTCAGCTCTAAAAACCTAGGTATACAAACAACGCTGAGTGGACTTAGCAGGATATATTCCTGTGTGTGTGTGTGTGTGTGTGTGTGTGTGTGTGTGTGTGTGAGAGAGAGAGAGAGAGAGAGAGAGAGAGAGAGAATAACAATTAAAGAACAAGAGGCTGTGGGCTTGAGAAGGAGTGAGGAGGCATGGGTGGCGTTAGATGAGGAAAGAAAAATAGAAATGTAACATATGAAATTCTCAATAAAAAGGCTTTTAAATTTTAAATTAAAAAATACCGTTAATTTTTATACCAGTTAGCCCACAGACATAGTTAACAAAGAGCACCCTCAACACGAAAGGCCAAGCATAGGTATCTGCCTGAAGACAAAGGTTAGGACATTTCCCTTGGTTCTGGGGTTGCAAAATTCGACGGATGCCCAGTGGGGAGTTGACACAGGCTGAAGACTTCAAACGGGTAAAGGGCAAGTCTTAGATTCTAGCAGCAATGGGGTAGCATACGTAAACACTTCTGCTGTTGAAAACATTGGTGACGGTAGACGCGTCAAGTTGTGAGGATGTGAGTAGAGCTCTGGAAGCTGCCTTGTTAGCGAGGAGGGAAATAAAGGTGTTTATTATGTTTAGAGTCTGGTAAGTGAAGAATGAATGCCTTAATTACTGGAGTCACCACTAACAACAGCAGAGAGTGTGTATAATTCCCAAAAGAAGACGGAGAGGAGTACACTGAGAAACAATTAGAAGATAAGCTAAGAGGGCCAGGGAGATGGAGCAGTGAGCAAAATGCTTGCCATGCAAGCATGAGGACCCACGTTTGACCCCCAGAACACACATAAAAAAGCTGCTGGGCACAATGGCATATGCTTGCCATTCTAGCAATCAGCAGGGAGACATGGGGGGAGAGGGGATACCTGGGGCTTGCTAATCAGCCAGCTTATCCAGATCAAATTAATAGTAAAAGTGAGAGACCCCATCTTAAATCAGAAGATAGAGAGCGATTGAGGAGATGCCCAAGATTGAGCTCTGGCCTCCACACATATGTGCACATATGTACAAACACACCTTCATATACATAACTATGTATACACACACAATACCACCAAAAAAAGGTGCGGGGGGGGGGGGACATGAGAAACATGGAACGAGAGGAACAAATAGAAAAGGAGCAGCTATGTAGTGTTGTGGTATACATGTGCCTGCATATGTGTGCGGAGGTCAGGGGTTGACATAGGTGTCCTCCTGCCTGAGTTACAGTTACCACTGCTGTGGTAAACACCATGACCCAAAGCAACTTGAGGAGGAAAGGGTTTAATTTCATCTTATAGTCCCACACCACAGAGCAAGAACCTGAAGGCAGGAGCTGATACAGAGGCCAAGGAGGGGTGTGACTTATTAACTTGCTCCCCATGGATTGTTTGGCTGCTTCCTGACAGCACCCAGGACCACCAGCCCAAGAGTAATACTACTCACAATGTTCTAGTCCTGCCCACATCAACCATCAATCATCAATCAAAACAAACAAACAAAAAAACATATCACAGATTTGCCATGGGCCAATGGTATGATTTTCTTAATTGAGGCTGCCTCTTCCAAAATGACTACAGCTTGTGTCAAGTTGATATAAAACTAGCCTGTATACCTCTCCAGCTGTCTCCACCTTAGTTTTTGAGACAGGCACTGAACCTGGAGCTCACTGGCTACCTAGGCTGGCTGACAAGCAAGTCCTGTCTCCACTCCACTCCCCACAAGCTGGGGTTATGGGTGCACACCAGCCACACCCAGCTCTCACGATGGGTCCTGAGGGTCCGAACTTGGGTTCTCAAGCTTGCACAGCCAGCACTTTGTCAACTGAGTTACTTCCCCAAACAATTATATAGTGGCTTTATATACAAATATGTCAATAATTCCATTAAATAAAAACAGACTAAGTGCTCCAGAAAACAGGCAAGCAATGTCAGGCAGGACTTAAAACTTCAAGCGTATGATCTCTATAGAATGACTCACTTCAAACCTAAGGTTTCTGAAAGGGTACACATAAAAGGTGAGAGGAATCATGAAAATATCAACCAGCTAACTAACTGAGCCAGAAGACAGAGTGAAGGGCTGTGAAGTACCACCCGCTAAGCTCAAGACAGCCTTTGCAAGCATGAACCCACAATGGCAGTTATCTGTCCTGGGTTCCCACAGGACTGACCCTGTCAACAATCAGCGGAAGCGGTATGGCTGATGGGGCTTCCCCTTCATTGCTGGAATATTGCCTACTGTAGATAATGGGAAATCTCTGTCTTCTGCTGTATGTCCACCACTAGCCCACTAGAATCCAATGGATAGCTCCAAATCCAGGCTCACACCGAGAGCCCTGCTAAACCCCATGGTTCACAGAACAAAACCAATAACCATGTGCATGAGAGAAAGATGTGTAGGGAAGGTGAGGGGGGACAGGGTACATTCGGGAGATGGGAGAGCGTGAGGCTGAGAGAGTGGCCAGGATGCTTTGTGTACGTGTGTGAAATTGTCAACCAACAAATTTAACTAATAAAATAGAAAGTAGCAAGAGATCTGAAGAGGCCCTTCACAATAGAGGAAATCTGAATAACTAATAAACATATAAAAGGGTGCACAACCTAATTAGTAATCAGGGAAATATGCAAATTAAAACCACGGTGAAATACCATTATATGTTCACTGAATCTACCAAAATGTTAGAGTCCAGGAAAAATTAAATTTTTTCAAAGATGAATAAAGACAAGAACTCTTGTGTAGTTTTGGAAAGAGCTTAAATGGATGTAACCAGTTTTAGAAAACATCATTTCATCTGGAGGAGTGGAGGTACACAAACAAGTTCGTTTCTATCCTGAAATATAACATCTAAAGAAATCCATTCACGCATGATTTAAGAGGTATGTATACCAAGGTTTCTTATGAAGCCAGGCGTGGTGGTCCACACCGGTAACCCTGGCACTTCATTCGGAAGCTGAAACAGGAGGCTCACGAGTCCGAGGTCAGCCTC
>NC_048597.1:226519558-226679558 GCF_003668045.3 Cricetulus griseus | reverse complement strand
GTGGGCAGAAAGCTCATTTTCTAGAGTCAAGACTCAGTTAATTGGTGATTAAAAACCTGGCTGCTTGTGTTTCCTGCTTCCAAATGTAATTGTATTATAAGGTAAAGTAGAGGGAGTGGTGTGTGTGTGTGTGTGTGCATGTGTACGTGTGTGTGCATGTGTACGTGTGTGTGCATGCATGTGTTTGTGAGGTGTGTGTGTGTGTGTGTGTACGTGTGTGTGCATGCATGTGTTTGTGAGGTGTGTGTGTGTGTGTGTGTGTGTGTGTGTGTGTACGTGTGTGTGCATGCATGTGTTTGTGAGGTGTGTGTGTGTGTACGTGTGTGTGCATACATGTGTTTGTGAGGTGTGTGTGTGTGTACGTGTGTGTGCATGAATGTGTTTGTGAGGTGTGTGTGTGTGTACGTGTGTGCATGTGTACGTGTGTGTGCATGCATGTGTTTGTGAGGTGTGTGTGTGTGTGTGTGTGTACGTGTGTGTGCATGCATGTGTTTGTGAGGTGTGTGTGTGTGTACATGTGTGTGCATGCATGTGTTTGTGAGGTGTGTGTGTGTGTACGTGTGTGTGCATGCATGTGTTTGTGATGTGTGTGTGTACGTGTGTGTGCATGAATGTGTTTGTGAGGTGTGTGTGTGTGTGTACGTGTGTGCATGTGTACGTGTGTGTGCATGCATGTGTTTGTGAGGTGTGTGTGTGTGTGTGTGTACACGTGTGTGTGCATGCATGTGTTTGTGAGGTGTGTGTGTGTGTACGTGTGTGTGCATGCATGTGTTTGTGAGGTGTGTGTGTGTGTACGTGTGTGTGCATGCATGTGTTTGTGAGGTGTGTGTGTGTGTGTGTGTGTGTGTGTGTGTGTGTGTGTGTGTGTGTGTTTGGAACAGGGAGCCTGAGAAACACTTGGCAGCTGAAGATGCCCGTACTCAGCACATTGTCTAAGCACTGTGGTGTCCTGGACTCGCTCTGGATGAGAGGGAAGAGGGACCCAGTTTGAATCTAGCTCTTCTGTTGCTTCGATCATAACCTTGACTTTCACTGGCTGCACAATGCGAGTAAGAGGTCCCACTCTGAAGTCTTAAGTTTCTGTGATAATTTGCTTCTCTGTTGCTGTGATGCAACACTGATCAAAAGCAACTTGGGAGAGGACAGGTTTTATTAATCTTACAGCTTAGAGCCCATCAGCCCATCAGCCCATCAGCCCATCAGCAAAAGCAGGGCCTCAAGCAGAAACCTGGAGGCAGGAACTGATGCAGAGGCCACAAAGGGATACTGCTTACTGGCTTGTTCCTCACGGCTTGCCCAGCCTGCTTTCTTGTAGCACCCAGGACCAGTAGTCCTGGGGTGGCACCATCTTCAATGAGCTGGGCTCTCTCACCTCAATCATTAATCAAGAAATGCTCCCACAGACTTTCCTCCAGGCCACTCTGATGGGGGCAATTCCTCAGTCGGGGTTATTTTTCATCAAGTGACCCTGGCTTGTATCAAGTCCCTGAAAAACTGACATGCCTGCCAGCCTACCAAAGAGATTCAAGAGCACTAAAAGTGCTTTATGAGTGTGGCGGGGAGGAGTGAGGCTGGAATGGCCCCTCTGGTAAAACACTCACCATCTACACAGACCTGGACACAAAATGTAAGGGATGCTCATTCTTTTTTATTTTGTTTTTTACATTTCGTTGTGGATGTTTTGCCTGCATGTGTCTCTACATCAGGCACTTGTCATGCCTCAGATTTAGCACCATGGCACCTTGAGTGCTTCATCTTTGTCCTGGACCCCATGACCTCAGGTGCTAACCCGATAATAAACTCTGTGGATTGCCAGCATGTTCATCAAGGCCATGGCCTCCAACTTGCTATCCATATTTCCCATCAAGGTGTCATTCATCCAGTACACATTGGGCTCCTTCACACCCATCAATCTTGCACATTACAGTGTAAGACTGCATTTCCCTAGCTGTCAGCAGGAAACCTATTTTCTGGGCTGGAGAGATGTCTTGACACTTGAGAGTACTTCCTGCTCTTCCAGAGAACCCAGATTCAGTTCCTAGATCCCAACTTTTGCCCTGCTCACGACTGCCTATGACTCCAGCTCCAGGAGATCTGATGTCCTCTTCTGGTGTCCATGGGCACACACACACACACACACACACACACACACACACACACACACACACACTTGCACACCCACATTCACACACACCTGAATAAAAAATAAAGTCTTTAAAACAAAAAGACTGTTTTTGTGGGCTCGACAGCAGTCAGTAAACCCATTACCCATTTCCTCATCTGATCCTTTCTGAGGATGCTCACTGGTTTGTTTGGGTTTTGTTTGTTTGTTTGGGTTTTGTTTGTTTGCTTGCTTGGTTTTTTGAGAAAGGGTTTCTCTGTGTAGCCCTGGCTGTCCTGCAACTCACTCTATGTATCAGGCTGGCTTTGAACTCACAGAGATCTTCCTGCCTCTGCCTCCCTAGTTCTGGGATGAAAGGCATGTGCGCCACCACCTGGCTGAGGATGCTCACTGTTGTTGACAGTGCTTTAAATACGACAGATAGTTGCCTTTCTCTGAGTATGTGACCAGCAATAAACTTCTGCCAGTCTTCGGTTTGTCTTTTCTGCCTCGAAGCGGAGCCTTCCACGGTCTCACAGTGGTGGGAGCCACTGCCCACATTTTCCTTCTGTGGAGTGTTTTGGGTGTAATGCCTAAGGCCAAGTCCTAAAGTTTCTTGCCTGTGATTTTCTGCAAGTCTCAGGGTTTCTCATTTTACATTTACTCGTGTGGTGCTTTGAGCTCCTTTTTGGTTTTGATGGGGCTAGAGATTGAACCAGAGCCTCTGCATGCTAGCCTAGTGCTCTACTATAGAACTATATGCCCAGCCCTTTTGAGTTCATTTATAGAAGTTTGAGGCTGGGACTCCTATTTGTGCCATTGCAAGTCCGTTTATCCTCAGCTTGAAGCTCTCCCTTTGTCCATTGAATTGCTTTGCCACCTTTGTAAGAACTCAGCTGGGCCCGTTGGTGAGGCTCTGTTCTGGTCCTTTGCTATGTTCCATGTGTTGCGTGGTTTCTCCCTCCCTGGAGCTTCATGATCTGAAAACCACAGCCCTGTACAGTAAATCTTACTGTTGGGCAGAGTGATTCCTCCCAAGTCTTTCTTTTTCAGAATTAGCTCAGTTATTGTAATTCTGAGCCTTTCTGTGTAATATTTAGGATAGGCTCACCCAAGTCTATGAAAACTTACATAGTCTAAAAGTACGTTTTGTGTGTATGTGTTCTGTGTGTGTGTGTGTGTGTGTGTGTGTGTGTGTGTGTGTGTGTGACTTGTCTGTGGGTGCTCATATGGGCCAGAAGAGGACATCAGAACCCCTGGAGCTGAAGTTACAGGTCATTGCAAGCTGTCCAATGTGGGTCCTGGGAACCAAAAGGAAAACTCCAGATCTAGTAGCTAGAAACATGCCTAGAGTTGCTGCAATAACCCTCTCATCCATTTTCTAAAGGCATCAACTTCCCAGACTGAGATTTCTTTGACTGGAGGGGAAACGGGTATATACACTAACTATTCCACCAGTCTTTCTCTTAAAGGCCTTGCGACCATTGACTCTAGTGACTGTGCACTGAAAGAAGGAAGGACCCTTCAGCGATTAAAAGCCATAGACTCTGATCTTTTTTTGTTTTTAAGAAGATTTCTCTGTGCAGCCCTGGCTATCCTAGAACCAGTTCTGTAGATCAGGCTGGACTCGAACTTAGAGCTCTGCCTGCTAAGTGCTGGGACTAAAAACATATTGCTACCATGGCTCTGCTAAACAGCACAGGACTCAAACTGCCGCTATAGTCTAAGTAGAAAAGTGAGGCCTTGTGGGGGCAGGGTGGAAATGGAGCACATGCATCAGTCAGCCTGCCCACCTCCTGGATCCAGATTGGCCACCAGCAACATTCAACTATTTAAATGGAAGTTTCCATAAGCGCTGAAAGCTGTGTTTATTTATATTGCATCTGTTCAGGGATTGGCAGATGGTAGCATGGCAAATCTGGCCTCTGACAGCACTTTGTCAGCAACCTGGTGTCAAGGAGTTCTTCCTCCTTACAGAGTTAAAGTGAGGGTGGAGCTGGGGACGCAGTTCGGCAGTTGAGCATTTGACAAGGATGCAAAAGCCCTGACCTCCATCCCTGGCGCCACATAAACAGTGTGGTGGTGCACACCTGTAACCCCAGCACTCCGGCACTCAGGAAGTGGAGGCAGAAGGATCAGTTCGAGGTCTCCTGACACCCGGAATGGGCAGATTTGGCAAGAGGCAGAATCCCCAAGTTGGTTCTTTCATACTTAATGCCAGAGCTGTTATTGCAGAAACAGCCCAGAGGTAGTCCCCCCGAGCTGGCTCTCTGGATCAGGACTGTAGTAACAATGGTTTCATGTGCCTAGGAAAATGTCACAGGTGGGTGCCACCAGCAAAACTTCAAACTTGCTGAGGTTGCAATATGAACCACAGCCCATCTCATTCCCTGTGGAGAAGGATCTCAGGCTGCTGTGGACTATTGTGTGTCTAATCAGGTAGTGTGTCCAGATGCAGCTGTGTCCAAGGGCACAGCCTCACTGGTACAATCCAACACCGCCCCTGGCACCTGGACACTAAAACATGCTTTTACCTTCCAACCAATGTGCCCAGGTCACCAGAAGTGTCTTGTTCTTACCTGGTGTGACCAGCAATATACCTGAATGGCTTGCCTCCATGCGGTATAAACCAACCCTTCTACACTGATGCAATGTAAGAAATATTGATCTTACCAAGTCTATGAATTCTAGGACACCCATCAACGTGGTGTCACTCTCTGTATTATGGTGATTTGGGTCTGATGATAAAGATTCAGCAGACACGCTGGTTGCCTCAGTAATACAAATATGTACCCCAAAAATGAATTGTATAACTGACAGACCCCATTAGAATGCAAGGGTGCGTAGCTTAGTAGATTTAGGGTTTTGTTTATTTGAGCATTTTAGCATATTCCCTCCATGGTGACATGCTAGTAGAAATTTTTTAAAGGTCCCAAAGTGATCAAATGTTTGGTGCATTTCATATGTATAGACATGCCTATAAATTTCATATATATATATATATATATATATATATATATATAGACATATAGACATATATGCATACACATACATATTGAACCATGTCTAAAGCGCAGATGTAAAATGTGAAATAAGGACTGGAGAGATGGCTCAGTGGAGAAAGCACTGGTCACATAGTTACAAGGAGAGAACCCAGGAAATGCCTGGTGGACAGGGAGTCTAGCCTGCAAGTCTAGCCTCAGAAGACAGAGACAGGATCCTGGAACAAGCTGGCTAGGGATACTAGTCAAACCAGATATCTCTGGGTTTGATTGAGAGCCCTTGCTTCAATACATAAAGTGAGAGAGAGAAAGAGAGAGAGAGAGAGAGAGAGAGAGAGAGAGAGAGAGAGAGGCAGAAAGACAGAGACAGAGAGACAGAGATATTGAGAGCCCTTGCCTCAATACATAAGGTGACAGACAGACAGACAGACAGACAGACAGACAGACAGACATACAGACAGACAGACGAGCACACATGTGTGTGCACACGTGGACACCCATAAGCACACATACACCAGAAGAAAAGATCTAAGTAAATGCAGACATGTAATCATGAATCTAAAGACTCAACACAACTAAGAAGTCAATTCTTCGGAAATAACCTGTAGATTCAACAAACTCCCGTCAGAATCGTAGCAGGACATTTTGGGTTTTTTGTTTGTTTGTTTAATTGGCAGAGGTCTACTTGAAGGGGACTATGTGTGTCATAACTGTAAAACCTAAATTTGCAAGCCTCCCGGGAGAACACAGCTTTTAATCTTAGATTAGGTAAAGGTCTTTTAGATTCATCATTTTTTAAAAAAGCTCATTGAAACACCACGTGAGTGCTGGAGAGGTGGCTCGGTTGCTGCTAGCACTTGCTTTTGCAGAGCACCTGGGTTCTGTTTCCATCACCCTCATGATGGCACAATTATCTGTAACTCCTTCCAGGGAATCTAATGCCTTCTTCTGGCCTCTGTGGACACTTGCATACATTCAGGCAAAATACTCATATGTATAATATAATATAAATAAATCTAAAAGAAAATTTTAAAAATATATATTGTCCTTCATTAAAAATCCAAGTGCCAGGCATGGTAACACATAGCACTTAAGAGGCCGAAGCAGGAGAATGACTACTTCAATTCCAGGCGCAGCTACACCCTGTCTTAAAAACAACATAATAAAAGAAGTTTCTGGCCGGGCATTGATGGCCCACGCCTTTAATCCCAGCACTCGGGAGGCAGAGGCAGGCGGATCTCTGTGAGTTCGAGGCCAGCCTGGTCTACAGAGTGAGTGCCAGGATAGGCTCCAAAGCTACACAGAGAAACCCTATCTTTTGTTTGCAGAAAATGCAAAGATAAGAATTGAATGTGGCGGTGCACACCTGTAATTCCAGAGCTTGGGAAGCTGGGGTGGGGGAATCAAGAGTTTGAAGCCTGCCTGAACCATATAGTCTATTCAAGACCTGCTTGGTGAGGGACAGCTTCTGACTCTGTCAATGAGCAAGCATGGGACTGAGTAAGAAAGAGAGATGGATGGAGGAAGGGAGGGATGGAGAGGGGAAAGGAAGGAGGAGAGAAAACAAAAAGGCAAGCTGCATACAAAGCACTCTGACATAGAAAACACAAAGATTCTCAAAGCTCAGTGATAAATATAAAGATCTAATTGAATAAGTGGGCAAAGGATCTGAACATTCCATATGCTGAAAGCAAAAGCTACAAACAGAGCTAATGGCTGCACATTAACCAACCTACTGGACCATATCATATATAGCTCAAATCTTTATTTGCTGGCCACAGTGGGTGTTGGGAGCAATAAAGGGAATTCTCTCTGATAATGGGAGTGATGCGGCCACTTTCAAACATGTTGACTGTTTTTATTTGGTATAGGGTCCTGCTTAGTAGCCCAGGCTGGCCTGGAACTCACAGAGATCCACCTGCCTCTGCTTCCCAAGTACTGAGATTAAAAGCATGCTGTTGTGAAATCTCAGCTGAAGATATGTTACATTTGTTTATGTTCTGGAATGTTTAATGATGCAAAGGTGTGTTGCATTCTTTCATGTAGCATTTGTTAAATCTGTCTGTGTTGCTTTGCACTATCTGTAATATCCAGAAACTGGAAGCAGTCTAGATGCCCCTCAAATGAAGAATGGATGGAGAAAACATGGTACATTTACACAATGGAGTACTACTCAGCAGAAAAAAAACAATGGAATCTTGAAATTTGCAGGAAAATGGATGGAACTCCAAGAACCCATTCTGAGCAAGGTAACCCAATCACAAAAAGACAAACATGATATGTACTCACTCATATATGGATTTTAGACATAGAGTAAGGGATTACCATCCTACAATCCACACTGCCAGAGAAACTAGTAAACAAGGAGGACCCTACAAGAGACAAACTTTGTCCCCTGGAAAAGGGGAAAGGGTCACCATCCCCTGAGCAAACTGAGAACACGGGAAGAGGGGGGAGGAAGCTACGAGAGTGAGAAGGGAAGAAAAGGAAGGATGCAGAGGTCATGAGGGAGCAGAAATTTTGAGTCAGGTGTAGATTAGAAGAAAGGACATCTGACAGGGAGGATTTTAGTTGGGGGGTGGTAGAGGAGGAAGGGAGGGAGAAGGGAACTGGGATTGTCATGTAATTCAATCTTGTTTGTAATTCAAATATATAAAAAATAAAAAAATTTTAAAAATCTGTGTTGCTTTGCTGATTGATCTAATAAAGAGCTGAACAGCCAATAGCTAGGCAGGAGAAAAGATGGGCAGGGCTGGCAGAGAGAATAAATAGGAGGAGAAATCTGGGAAGACAAGATGGAGGAGTGAGAGGAGAGGAGGACGCCAGGAGCCAGCCAGCCACCCCACAAGCAACAGCGTAAGAAGGGGGAAAACAAGAGCTGTAGAATAAAGAAAAGTAAAAGCCCAGAGGCAAAGGGTAGATGGGATAATTTAAGTTAGCAAAGCTGGCTAGGAACAAGCCAAGGGAAGGCTGCGTTCTCATAAGTAAGAATAAGTCTCCATGTATTTATCTGTGATCTGGATGGCAGGCCCCCAAAGAGCAAAGAGGAAAAAAAAACCTAAACAACTACAACATGTATTATGGCATCCACATTTTTTGAGACAGGCTCTTGCAATAGCCCACTATTTAGGCCAAGCAGGCTGGTCAAGGCAATCTTCCTGTCCCGTCTTCCTAATACTGGTACAGAGACGAGAACCGCCACACCCTGTTCAATTGGACCACGTCTTTAAAGGCTAACCATGCATCTCCCACCAAGTCAGCCACTTCACTTGCGGGTACTCAGCCAAGAGAAAGGACAGGCACATGTTCATTCAGAAACCTGCTGGTGTTCATCTGCCTGGAGGGGCACCCCAGACAGGGCCCCAGGCCTTAGAGAAAAGGAATTTAACCCTGGGGTGGGAGAGAGCTATTCAGTAGGCACTTCTGAAAGAGCAAAAGTCAAGGGCAGGGTTGCACGAGAGTCCCCTGGAGAGGCAGGTGCATAGGGCGTGTCCCTGCAGGTGAGAAACGTGACTCAACTGGGCCCTGACATTGCTCTACCAGAAAGGGACCCTTAGTTGGTCCTTTGCTCCGCTGCTGTCCAAAGTGACAAGGCTACCCAAATTTGATGGAGTGGTCCAAGGAGCTCCATGTTCCTACCCCACACATGTCATGACAACTGCCCCCTCCAGGCCCTCCCGTAGGATCCCCGCCACAGCACTGTCCTTGACAGGCCCTGGGTAGGTCCTTGTATCCGGGTGGGGGCTCCAGTGGCAGCCATGTGAGCCTGGCTGGGATGATATCCAGAGAGTGGGAGGCAGTGTCTCTATTCTCTGTCACTGTTCAGTTGAGAAGCCTGCACTCCAGTCTCTGCCTCTGATGTGCTCGAGACAAGAGGCGGCTTTTGTCATCCGATGCCAGTTTGGAGTGTTTTCTGGCTCTGAGCATGACTTCCGGGGATGGGGGGCAAAGTCTCCTGAATTCATTTGTCAGATCTGGCACCTGGCTCCATTCACTTCTTTGAGCGAGGAGCACGCAGGTTCCAGGGGTAGGAGGGGATGCTCGAGACTCTTGTCAGCAGAGACTGAAGGGTTGAAGGAATCGGTCCTGGAGCAGGTACCCCGAGAGCTTCCTTTCTGCGATAAGGCGACAGACACTCTTGCTCAGCATCAGCTGAGAACAGCCCACCATCGGATCTCATGATCAGTTTGCCTTTGTAGTAGGCATGGGAACACAGACTCAGAGCAGCCTTCCAGTGAGTCTGGGACTGGACGGGAGGTGAAGGCTTGGCTTGCCTGTGCCATTGGTCCTTTACTGCCAGCCATGGTGTCTATGTTTTACGGAGCTGTGGGATCTGGGAACGCCAAAACTCTGAGGCACCTGTGAGGACCAGATACCACACCATACAGCTGCCATCGGAACGTCCCCTAGAGAGAGGGGCTCTGACACCTCCCTGACACCCACAGGCCATTCATCACCCACACACCCACACACTCTGAACGGAAGTACCGTTACCATTCAAAGAAGCAAAAAAGCCTTCGTGTTTACATGTTTTCATTTTTATTTATTTATATTTTAATTGGCACTCGGGCAAATTCATTTTTGGCATATGCATCTGAGTTTTGACAAATGCACAGTGGTGCACTCAACACCAGTCAAACTCCAGCCCCGTGAGATGCGGCCTCCCTCAGACGACCGGTGGTCCCGCCTCCCTCAGGCCGGTGGTCCCGCCTCCCTCAGGCCGGTGGTCCCGCCTCCCTCAGGCCGGTGGTCCCGCCTCCCTCAGGCCGGTGGTCCCGCCTCCCTGCGCCTCAATCCCTGGCAACCACAGAACTACTTCCTGTTCTGCATCTCCTGAATGCTGCAGGCCTGAAGTCACACACACACACACACACACACACACACACACACACACACACACACACACACACACACACACACTCCATGCTGGCTTCTTTTACCTAGACTAACATATTAAAGACTCCTGTATGTTCTGCACACACAGAAAATGCTTCTGTGTATGTGCACACGTTTGTGTTTGTGTTTGGACAGGTACACGAGGGCGTGTGAATATGTGTGTGCCTCCATCTCTGAGTGTCTGTCTCCCTGGATGGCTGCCTGGCTGTCTCTGCATGTGTAGGACAGAAGTCGGTCTTTTGCCTTCTTTCTTTTTTACCCTGAGACGCCATTTCTCACTAGCTTGGAGCTCACTGAGCAGGTTATGCTAACTAGCCAGCAAACTTCAAGGACCTTCCTGTCCCTACCTCACTAGTGCCGGAGTCACCATGTCAGGCTGACTTATGTGGGTTCTGGGGGTGTCAAACTCAAGTCCTTGCAAAGCAAGCATTTACGGGCTAAACCATCTCCCCAGCCTCCCCCCAACACAATGAAAAAGCTTCTTAAAGGAACAAAATAAAACCCCAGTGGGAACTCAGAATTTCCAGTCTCTGACTTCCCCTGACTCCTTCCACCGTCCACCTCTCTTCAGGCTGGCTTCTGTCCCCGGTCTTCTAGCTGTAATTGCACATAGCCTACCCAGAGCCCCAAACCCTCCGACCGCCTCATCCTCTCTCCTGGGACCTACCTGTTCTGAGCCCACTTCACACGGCCATCCTACGCGCTCCAGAGTCCCTGCAGGTAGCTGACCCTAATGCAGCGGGCGGGGGGGGCGGGAGCCTCCACAGCCATTGTTAGGTCCCACTAACAAGCAAATTCCATGTGAAGAATGCTTGTTGCAGTTCACATCCGTCACGTGATGACACAACATACCTGATCCCCCCCCCCCACTGCCAGTAGGTCTGTGGGCTGAATCCCGGCGCCAGGGCTCCATCTGCAGTCTGACCTCTCACCCTGACCCTCTCACTCCGTAAAATGCAGCATTAAAGTGAATCGGGGCAGAACCGCAAGGTGACAGAATTTCATGGGGGTGGCGGAACTCACGGCGGCCGTACGTCCCCAGTGGAATGTGGAGGATCATGGGGACACAGGTGCCGAGTGTGGGCTTCTGAGGGCCATGATGACTGGGGGAGGGGACCCTGGGACATGCTGGCCACCCGTCCCAGCAATCCAGTGCTTCTCACCCACAAAGTCAGACGTGGAGGCACTCATTCTGTGCAGAACCACTTCCTGGCTCATCTTGTTTCTTCAGATTGCGGCCACCGAGAGCAGCTCAGTCTACCACAAACAAGGGCAGAGGGCGGCCTGTGGGGAGATTCTCAGAAGGCTTGCTGGGATCCGAGTGCTGTGGATCCTCCAGTCTGCAGCTGCTGGCTTACAGCCGACCTCTTTCCGCCCTTGCCCTTGCCCAGCACAAGGCATCTCACCCAATGTTACCGCCCTCATCAGAGGTAGAGCAGCCCACACTACCTATGCCTGGCTGCAGGAGAGGTAGCAAGGCTGTCCTATCTCTCTTTGGCCTCAACACACTACACTGAGGGGTCAGCTCAGCTCAGGGGCTTCCTGGAGCCTTAGCCACTGGACCTCTGGTAAGACACAGCATTCCTGTTCCACTCCTCCCCCCACCTCCCAGTCCTGCTACCTTCTCAGCCTTGAGGGTAATGCTTCCAAGTGGGCTCAGTGGAAATCTCCTATGTGTAACGGGCTGGGGGACATAGTTTGCTTGGTAGAGTGCTTGCCTAGCAGACATAAGGCTCTGGGTTTGAGTCTAACTACCACATAAACTAGCATGGTTGTACGGGCCTGTAATCCCAGGACTTGAAAGGAGGAAGCAGGAGAACCAGAAGTTCAAGGTCACCCTTCCTCACATAGGGAGTTCAAGACCAGCTAAGGCTACACGAGACCCTGACAAAAAAAAAAAAAAAAGAAAGGAAAAAGAAGTAAAGGGGGGAGGAGGAAAGAAAGAAGAAAACTTAAAGCAAAGATGTCCCTGGAAGTTTGTGTGTTTGTGTATTGAGTGAACAGGCTCTAGGTTACCAGGATGGCCCAATTCAATCTGGAAAACATATATTCCACCTTAAAAATACTTCACCGTGTTACCCCATTTTCTCTCCTTAATAACTCGTGAGGCAGGGAGACAATTTCCCCATCTCTTAAGGGAGTAGAAGATGCAGAAAGATCGTGTGTCTGACACAGGCTCTCATCCTGCATGAGATGAACTGGCCTAACTTCTGCCCGCCCCCGAGCTCTGCACTCTGCTTACTGCAATAGCCACAGCTGATGGGTGATGGACAGCACATTAGGCAGGTAAACTGAGGCATGAGTCAGGGCCCACTACGCTGAGTGGCTCACTTCTGAAGTCAGGGGTTCTGTGTTTTCTCTTGGGTTTCCAGCTGGTGGCCTTGGAATGTCTTGAGGAAGAGACCTCTCTGGGACAGATGGGCATCTTTGGACACAGGTGTCTGACTTGGGTATCTACAGGAAACAGTACATGCTGCCTGCTTGGCAACGGTCCCTCAGATAAAAGCATCCCTGTGTCTGAGAACTAGGCATAAAGGGGGGATCAAATCACCATCTCCCTCTGGAAGGAGGTTCCTGCCCTTGGCCATGGGTCCCTGCCCCTCTCTCCCTGCCCCTCTCCTGACTCTAAGATAGAGGGTCTCGGCTGACAGGGCACTGGAGAAGAAGTGAGTGTGATCACCATTATCTGGACTAGAAACTGAGATGGGAGAGGCAATCTTCAAAATCAACGACACCTCCTGAAACTTCTCTGAGATGACAGTGAGGTGTGTCAGCCACACACAAACCCATGGGGCAGAAAAAGGAGCAGAGGAGGGGCCAGTGAGGTGGCTGGGAACAAAAAGTGCTTGCTACAGAAATCAGTCCTACCCCAGGGAAACCTGGGTGAGAGTGGCCGTACAGAACTGACTCCAGAGTTGTCCTCCGACCTCCACACATGCACTGTAGTGCGCGCGCACACACACACACACACACACACACACACGCACGCACACACACTCACACACACTCACACACTCACACACTCATACACTCACTCACACTCACACACTCACACACACTCACACACACACTCTCACACACACACACTCACACACACAAATAGTAAATAACTTTAAAACTCCATTGTGTATAAGCACCAATGAAGAAAAGAGTGGAAGATCAATCGAGCAGAGGGGAGAAGAACTTTCTGGAGGTTTGAGTGGGATTCAAAAACTCCTGGAGAGAGAGAAGAGCTGGTGTCTCTGGAGTGAAGAGAGAGGGAGAAGTGTCCAGGCATTTGCTCCATGCTCGCCATCAGCGGAATCAAGGTCTCTTCCGAGCTCCTGGCAGGACCTTCCTGGTAGAGAGGCTTTGTCAGCACTCCACCGGTGCTGGAGGCAGCCAGGACGGGCAGAGGGACGGCAACCAGCCCCACAGTTCAAGGGCTCTTCTGAGGAAAGTCTCCTTCGCTGCCAAGGCGAGCTTAGGACTCTTGGCCATCTTCAAGTTCCGTATCCACACTGCATCCAGGGAGTCTGAGAGCCAAACTCCAAATGCTGCAGCCTTCATGAGGGACACCAGCAGAGAAGAAAGGGTGATGGTGGGGAGGGGCAGGACTGAGCTTCCAGACAGACGGCAGCCAGTGTGGCAGCTGAACTCTCAGTGTGAGTGTGAAGTGAGAGTTAAGAACCAGGGTTCTGGGGCTGGGTGATGACAAAGAGTGTGCGGTGCAAGCATGGGGACCTGGGTTTGATCCCCAGAACCCATGTTTAAAAAAAAAAAAAAAGCCGGAATAGTGGTTTGTATCTGAAATCCCAAGGCTGGGCAGGCAAGGTGGGTGGATCCCTGGGATCACCAGCATCATCTAAAGGGTGAGTTCCAGGCCAGCCAGAGACTGTCTCAAAGCAACAACAATTTAAAAAGGCAGATGGCTTATGAGGAACAACTGAGGTTGTGCGCGCACGCACACACACACACACACACACACACACACACACATTCCAAGGAGGAGTTTGAGGAGAGACCTCTTGCATGCAAGAGAATTATGTCATTCAGGGGTCTTACTAACACCTCTTCATCCCAGGACATCTTCTGCCTCTAAGAGGCAGATAGCCCTTACAGAGCTCAAGTCCAGCGGTTTCAACTGGGGGAAGCAGAACCAGGAGGGAGGCAGCAGGGCTGTGTCTCTGTGTGGCATCTGTAAAGATTTTGCATTGGACCCATCTTCTGAAGCATCTCCTGCAGCAGTGTTTTCCGGTTCTCTTCTTAGCCCTTTCCACTGCTTGAATCAGCAAGGTGAAGAAAACAGAGGCACAAGACAATTACTGCTCTTCCATCTACAAGGCAGCCCCAAGCCTCACCTCCATGGGAACCGAGAGAGAAAAAGACATAGAGGCTTCACACTGGACACACTGTAGCTGAGCGAAGCAAAGAGCTGGCTACCTACACATAATGCTGTAGATTGAGCTCAAAGGTAGAGCACACATGTGTGCACAAACACATGCGCACACCCACATGCACACACACACACACACACACACACACAGAGAGAGAGAGAGAGAGAGAGAGAGAGCTAAGAAAAGAATGGAATCTTGAACAATGCTCATTTATATAAATGAAAAGTGCAAACACACAAATGGCCAATAAACCATGAAAAAGTGGCTCAGTTTCATTAGTCACCAGGGAAATGTCAATTAAACCACAATGCGAAACCTCTGCACACCCACTCAAGTGACTAAAGCAAAAATGACAAAAATACCCAGTGCTAGAGAACGGAGATGAACCGGAGTGTTCGCCGTGGGGGCCCGAGAATGCTGGTAGGGCCAGTTTGGAGAACGGTCAATGTCTACATGACTGTTTCTCAGGTTCAGGGGCACATATGTTCCCCCAAGTTCATGTTCCAGAATATTCACAGTGTGCTGCTCACGCTAACCCTAAACTAGAAACCACTCAAGTGTCCATCTGCAGAGCAGTGGGCAAGTAACTCCAGGAGTGCATATTCGAAGCAGGGCCAACCGACTAGAACAAAGACAGAGCAGTAATTTGGATGGATTGACAAATATAGAACTAACTTCAACAAAATAAAGCATAAAAGAATCTGCTCGTTGTGTTTCCTTTTAAAACACCTATTCAAAGTAAGCATACCTGTGGTCAGTGGGTAAAGGGCTTGCAGCATAGGCTACAATCTGAGTCTGACTCCACCCAGTCACACAAAGGTGGGAGGAGAGAACCAAGCCCACAAGGCAGGCTTCTGAGCTGTACAAGTGGTCACGCCATAGACACCCACACAAACCTCACTATCAGTGTAGTCTTCATCATCATCGTCATCATCATCGTCATTGTCGTTGTCAAGAGTTTTTACAGCTGGCAAAGCCAGCAACACCACTCAGTGTGTAAAGGCACCTGCCACCGAGACTAACGACCCAAGTTTGTACCAGGCTTTTTCTCTGGGGCCACCATCCAGCTCCCAAATCATGACACAGAGCCTTATTATTAGTTTTGAATGTTCGGCCTAGCTTAGGCTCATTTCTGGCTGGCTCTTTTAACTGACACTAACCTGTTTTTCTTTATCTACCTTTTGTCTCGGAGCTTTTTACTTTCCCTTTCCTTCTGTGTATCTTACTTTCACTGCTCCTCAGTGTCTGGCTGGCTGCCTCTGCCTGGCTTCTTGCCCCAGGCCTGTCCCTCATCCCCTCCTCCTCTGGTTCTTCTTGAGCCTAGATTTCCCCTCCGATTTATTCTCTCTCGATAACAGCCTGCCTCTCCTTTTCCTGCCTAGTTATTGGTCATTCAGGTTTTTTTTTTTTCCTTAGACCAATCAGCTGCCTTAGGCAGGAAAAGTGAAACACATGCAACACATATTTACATAATTAAACACACATCCTTACTTCATTAAACAAAGGCAGACTAAACAAAAGTAACACACCTTTACACAGTTAAAGCAATGTTCTGTGGCATAGAAGTTCAAGACAGACCTGTTGCAAACTGTCCTCTAATTGACATTCACACATTCACACAAAACCATGCCACATGTGCCCAGGCACACACATACACAAAACAAATAAGTAAAAATGTAAAAAAAGAGAAAAAAATGGGCCAGCTAACTAAGGGAGTAGGAGTAGGTGGAAGCGGTGACACAGACTGTAAAGGGATTCCTGGGGTGTGGTAGTGTTTGGTCTCTGTGTTCTGGTTTTAAAGATGTATTTGGAGGAAGACCTGACATTAAACATTTAAGCAAGTGTACTTTTCTATGTGTAGGTTTAGTAGAAGGACCATAAAAAACTAGAGCCTGGGGCAGGGAGAGTTAAAACAGAAGCCCGTAGGTCTGGAGAGATTGCTCAGAGGTTAGGAGCACTGACTGCTCTAAGTCCTGAGGTCCTGAGTTCAATTCCCAGCAACCACATGGTGGCTCACAACCATCCGTTATAAGATCTGGTGCCCTCTTCTGCCTTGCAGGCATACATGCAGGCAGAACACTGTATACTAAATAAATAAAATCTTTAAAAAACAAACAAACAAACAAACAAACAAACAAAACCAGAAGACCGTAGCATGTACAGGGCGCTACCATCTTCCTACAGGGGTGTGAGCTTCCTTGGGAACTCCCTTAGGTTAGGAAGGGTTGCTTGGTGTGAAGACAGCAGCGGGGTAGCGGCAACAGGGGAAAGAAAGAAAGCTCTTGTGATGGTTAATATTCATTTGACAGGATCTGGAGTCCCCCAGGAGCCACACTTCTGGGCATGTCTGACAGAGATCCTGGGTTACATTAACTGAGGCAGGAAGACACGCCCTAACTGTGGGCAGCGTCATTCCACAGGCTGTGGTCTTAGACTAAAAAACAAGAGGAAGAGAACTGACCACCAGCACCCAGGAGCCTCTGCCTCCTGACTGCAGGTGTAACGTAATCAGCCACCTGATGCCCCTCCCGTGCCTCCCCCATCATGATGGAATACGTCCTCTAACCGTCAGCCAAATAACCCTTCCTCAGCCATGAGAAAAGAAACTGACACAGTCATGCAACAGATGAGTCTTAAAGCCAGGATGCTTATTCCAGCTTTGAACCTGGGGAGGGAAGGGTGGGATAAAGGGGCAAAGAAAAAGCTTTGCTGACTCCAACTTCTCACTACGCAGTCCTCATCCACTAAACACGGTCTGGCGAGGAGAAGGGAATAGCCTGGATTTTGCAGGGTTGCTCAGTGGGGGTGGGACCTGAATACTCCAGACGTCTGCTGCCCTTTCTTGTGCTCTGCCTCCTGTCACAGGGCCCAGATGTGTGCTCATGATGGAATCTGCACTGCGTAGATTTTCATTTCCCCTTCCCACAAGCCACACACTCACTGACACACACTCACTCACACACACTCACACTCACACACACACACTCACACTCACACACTCATGCACACACACTCACTCATGCACACACTCACACACTCACACTCACGAACACTCACACACTCACACACTCACACACTCACACTCACGAACACTCACACTCACACACTCACACACTCACGCACACACACACTCACACACTCACACACTCACTCACACACACACACACACACACACACACACACACACACGGTTTAAGCCTAGGGTATTGATCAGCGTGTAGCCCATCTCTCCTGGCCCAGCACTGAGGAGAAAGGATTAGGAGTACGGGAGTCTCCCCTCTCATCACCAGCATCTTTAGTTCAGCCTCTTTCCTCTCTGCAATTCCGTTTGGAAGTCTGAATCTGAATTCTGGATCCAGAGGCTGGTGGTTAAAGATCTCCGGGAGGGAGGGACCTTCCGGTCAGTTCATTTGCCTCCTGCCTGATGGGTGTGGGCTCCAGCGCTCGGAAGGCGGGTCCCACAGTGGGATCCGCTAAGGGGACATTGGATGCACTTCTCACTTTGACCACTAGTGGGAGCTGCTGGCCAACCTCAGGCCTGGCAGGAGCTAGAGGCCAACGGAGGCAGATTGATCTGTAATCCATCAGTCAGACCCTCCAGACACCCCATCCCATTCGGAGCCAGAGCGTCCTGTGTCCTGAACATCACTGTATATTGACTTTCTTATGTGTCCTCCAGAAACTCCTGGAGACACCACTGGCCCACAGCTGTCTCTGCAAAATTCCTGTAAAGAAGTTCCTGGACAAGGTGCGATGGTACAAGCCTTTAATCTCAGCACTTGGGAGGCAAAGACAGGCAAACCACTGTGAGTTCAAGACCAGCCTGGTTCATATTGCAAATTCCGGGCAAGCCAGAGATACATAACGAGATCCTGTCTCAAAAGAAAACAAACAAGTCGCTAGTTCCAGCTTGCCCCTGGCATGTGTGCCTGTGAGGGTGAGTGCGTGTGCTTAAATGTGTGTGTGTGTGTGTGTGTGTGTGTGTGTGTGTGTGTGTGCGCGCGCGCGCGCGCGCGTGTGCATGCATGCATGTGCGCTTTCTGGCTCCCAAACACAGAACTTCAGTACTCCTTGAAGCCCAGCACCACTTTTGCCTTCCAAGAGCACTTGTTTCCCAGGAGCCTTGACAATACTGTGGAGAAAAAAACTGTTGGGGCAAAGACAGAGTGTGTGTTTGTGTGAGTGCTGTGTATGGGTGTGCACCCCTGTACTCTGTGATAGGCCTGGGCAGTGCCACTGCAAAGGGAGAAGGGTACTGTCCTTTGCAACGGACTATGGTAGTGGCCTGCGCTGTTAAATGTGGGGGATGTACTCCCACAGTCCCACGCCTTTCCTGTGAGTCCACCTGCCGTATGAGCAAATGTGTGAATCTGTGTCTAGCAGTGCACAGCTGTCTGTCCGGGTGTATGTGTACCCGTGGCAATATTCTTGTGGTACAGTCAGTGCTTGTGTCAGCATGTGACTTGGTATCCCTGTGTGTGTCAAGGAGAAGGGTAAACAGGGTTCGAGAGGGTGTGTGGAGGTGTCCGTGGGTGTCCTGGTGTTTGGTGATTGGGTATTTGATACTGGGTCCGTCCGGCTGTGTATTTTGTTTCTTTCTGCACCTGTGTGCCAGCCTGTCCACATAGATATCTACGATGAACAGTTTCTTTACTGTCGCTGTGTCTCTAGAAATGTAGCTCTAAGAGCCCCATGTCAATGTGGCCGTGGATGTGTGTCTCTAAGTCATTAAATTTATCAGTGTGTGTCCCCCAACGCCAGCGTGTGCCAATGGTGTCTGTGTCCATGTGTGTATCTGTGCGTCGGTATCTGTATCCATGTGCATGTATGTCAATGTAGGTATACGTGTGTCACTGTCTCAGCATGGGTGCCAGGCCATGCCCGTGTACACGTGCATAAGTGGGGTGGGTGTCTGGGGCAGGGTCCCCAAGGCAGCGAGCAGGGGTGTGTCTGTGTACTCTGGCTCGGGCAGCGTGTGTGCCAATGTTTGTCGGTGTGTGCCTGTCCAGGTCTGCGTGGGTGGCTCTCTGTGGCGAGGCGTCCGCAGGTCGGTGTGCGTCCGCGCGTCTGTCTGTCCGCGTCCGCGTGGGCGGCGGTCTCCGACAGGGCGCGCCCGGGGTCAGGGCGGTGGGCGTGCGCCCCGCCGGGGCTGGGTGGCTCTCCCCGCGAGCCGGGCGGGCGCAGCGCCACGTGCCGAGCCCCGGACGCGTCGCTCTGGGGCGGAGCCAGCCCGGGGCCCCGGAGCCCCAGGCCGAGCCCAGGCGGGGCCCGCCCCCGACCCCGCCCCCAGCCCGAGCCCGCGCCGCCCGCCGAGCCCGGCAGCCCGAGCCGAGCGGCGGAGCCGAGACGGCGCGGCAGCGGCAGCGGCAGCGCCGCGCCGTGGGATGCGGGGATCGCGCCCCCGGGGCCGCTGAGCCTGCGCCCGCTGCCCCGAGCCCTGCGCCGAGCCGAGCCGGCGTCGCGCTGCAGCCGCCCACCCCGGGGCGCGGGTCGGGGACCAGCAGGTGAGCGAGCGCCCCCCGTGTCCCGCAGACCCCCGCGCCCCTGCGTCCGCCGCCGCCCAACTTTCCTCCCCGATGGCCCGGAGCCGCCCGGCCCGGTCCCCAGCCCCCGGCAGCCGCTGTCCCCGAGGGGGGAGGGGCGGGAGAGGCGCAGGTGGCCCGGGCCGGGGGTTCCCTGGGGCGTCTCTGCTCGCCGCGGGTCTCCTCCCGTCCCCTCTCCTTCCGGGTTTCCCGTGCGCTGTCGAGGGCCGGGGGATGGGGAGCTTCGGCCCCGACTCCCGGGCCGTCGCTGGCGCAGGCTCGCCCAGGGGCTGGGATTGGGACCCGGATTCCCGAGGCCGGAGACCCCAAGGTCAGAGCGGCGACAAGGCGCGCGGAGAATGTGCCTCTCGAGAGCTGGGGGTGAAAGGGCTGAGCGGACACCGACCAGGACCAGGAGCAGGCCGAGCGCTCGCTTTCCCTGGGCCCGGGAGGGGGGGTGGGGGGACCCGGCACCCAGGCTATGCCCTGGCTTAGAAGAGATCTCTGCACCCCAGGAAGGGATCTGTGCGCGCTATCGGGGGGTCAGATCTACGAGTGTGTCCTGTCTCTGGGCGCTCCCACCAAGCCGAGATCTCGGTGCCCTGCTGTTGCCTTGAAGCAGTCGCGTCTCCTCTTGTCTCTGTGGGCTCTGAGAGGGGAGGTATCTCTGGACAAGGAAATTGGGGAGAATTCCTCGCTCTCCTTGCTTTGACCTGGACAGACTCGCGCACCCTGACGGGAGAGGGAGGCGGCTCCGGACCTCTGTGTTATTTGATCGTCTTTGGAGATGCCCTGCGAGGCAGTGGATGTGCTTAAGCTTAGCCTTGTCTGAGTCCTGGTGGGGACAGCGATGTCGTGGGGACTGGTGGCAGTGGCGATCATGATGCGGGAAATGCCAGGGACGAGGCCCTGTCTGTAGGCAGGCCTTCCAAACACCTGTTGGAGGGCAGTGCACACCGACCAACCACAGAACTCACTCTTGTCCCCTTAGCGACTTCAGTCTAGTTGGGCCTTGGGATCAGCGTGGCCTTGGGGTCCTGAGCTGCCTCTTCCAGCAGTGACGCCAAGCACCGTGTAGAGAAGCGCAGAACAGGACCCCCAGGCCTTCTGTAGATTCACTACCATTAATAACTAAGCCCTTTGCAGCATAGGCCTTAGCCACCCAGAGCCGAGCCCCTGTCCTCCCCTCCGGGTCAGAACTGAGCAGATGCACACAAATGATGGCCGTATACACAGGAGGATGAACGGAAGGTGGACAGGCTGCTGCCTCAGGAGCAGAAGTTAAGGGGCAGCTGGGACCTGGGACAACAGTTCTTTGCTAGAAAACCCAAGGTTCTGAAAAGAACCTGGATTAACTTTCCACCACAAGTGCTGAGACCCAGAGGGGTCAAGGACTTATCCAAGGTCACACAGAGTCGTTGGACTGGGGAGGACACTCATGGTAAAATCCCTTGGAATCTATTTCCCAGTGACCAAATTGGCCTAGAACTGACCAAAGAGGGTCTGAATAGAAAGAGGAGTGGCCCTTTAATCCCAGCACTTGGGAGGTGGAGGCAGGTGCCTCTCTGTGAGTTTGAGGCCAGCCTGGTCTACAGAGTGAGTTCCAGGACAGCCAGGGCTACACAGAGAAACCCTGTCTTGAAAAAAGAAAGAAAGAAAGAAAGAAAGAAAGAAAGAAAGAAAGAAAGAAAGAAAGAAAGAAAGAAAGAAAGAAAGAAGCGAGTGTCCCTCAGGTGCTAAGAACCTGTTTTCAAAGCCCAGTGTGGCATGGGCAGCTGTCCCCCCTGTGTGTGGTGGTGATCAGAGTGCCTCTGGAAGAATTCCACAGTTGACTCACTTGGCATGAAGAGTGAGCATGGAGGGGAGCACCAGAGACAGCTGGGAATGGGGGAGTCTGGGAGGCTGGTGCCCAGGCAATCCACAAAGCAGGGGATCCTAGGGGCAGCCTGGAGCAGTGGAAAGTGGCAGTGTCCTTCACAGGAGACCCATTCCTGTCAGTCCTGGAGGGTGCTTTTGGAACAGTAAGCAATGACAGAACTGTCACCCCAGAAACACACAAGAGGTCATGATTTTGATGGAGAGTTGGGAGTATTGTTGTAGCATAGATAACTTCCACCTGGGTTTTGAAGCACAAACAGGAGTTTTCCAGGTGAGAATAGTGCAGTCCTGTCATCATTGACCAACCGATACAAACACAGAGGGATAGGACAGCCAGCGGTTAGTTGAGTGATCTGTTGGGTTCCCTGATGTGAGGAAAAGCGGAGGTCACAGTCGGGGTGTTTGCAACCTCTGCTCAGGAATTGGGAATTTATCCTCAGTGATGGTTCTAAAAATAGCTAACTGGTTCTGAGTGCTTCAGTGGACCAGACCACACCAGGCACTCATAGCGCTCATCCAGAGTGCCCCACATCAGCCCAGAGGTGGGGACCAAAGTCACAAGCATTGTGCCCACAATGAAGCCAAAGACCTGGAAGGGAACAGCAGCTGGATCACTGCCACACCTCTCCCAAGTAGACGGCGGTGTCTGCTGTGCCATCTCCCCAGTGTAGACAGGGCCTGAGCAGACTTAGAAAGTCCTTCAGCTGAGAGAGTGTCACCGGGCAGGCCACTGGTGACACCCTAGTGTCCTCCATGGAGGAATCTGCCACTGTGCCATCCTGCCTTCCAGGTACTCACCTTTACCCTGTGTGCACAGTGTGGGACATAGGTGGACAGACTTCACCTGAGCAATACGACTTCAATTGGGAACTAGAGGGAAAGACCCAGGAAGGAAGCTTCCAGAAGGAGACCTGGACTGGAGGTAGGCGCCCCAGAAGAGCAGCTGGTCCTGGAGCCAGGGCTGCCTGGCCAGGCACCAGAACATCACTTCAGAAGCTTTACATAAAGAGGGCAGCTCTGAAGCTCCGCCCCCAGGAGCTTCACTGAGTTCTGGGGTGGAGCAGGCAGCAATCCTTCTGAAAACTGGTGATTCTGATGATAGTGTTGGAGGGCAAGTCTGGACCACATGCTCAGAGTCATTGGACGGCCAAGGCAGGAGGGAAGGCAGGAGAGTAGGTGGCACTAGCCGGAGGCAGAAAGGGCCCCTCCCCCAGGAAAGGGAAATCCCCCACTTCTGCTGAGAGGTATTTTTGAAGGTACCTTCAGCACCGTCCATGGACAGATGAACGAGAATGAATAATTTAGAGAGAAGTGCCCATTAGACTGAGCCACAACGAGGGTGCCAGTGACCTCCGCAAGAGAAAGGATAGTCTGAGCCCTTGGGACGTGGTGCCCTGCGCGATGGATTCTGCTGAATGAACACATGGGGGTGCAAGCTGGTTTGGAGTGGGTTGAGGAGTGAGCAGGAAGTGATGACATGGGGGGCATGGGCAGACAGCGCTGTCAAGGGTTTGATGGCTGGAGAAGTAGGAGAGGGTCCGGGGAGCACATGAGGAGTGATGCCCAGTTTGGCTTTAGGTAGACCTGATACTGTAGGCTGGGCAGTCCTGCGGTGCACACCTGGCAAGCAAGGGCTTATGGAACAATCTGAAGTAAAGGGCCAGAAGTCTGTGGCTTTGAGCCACGCCTCGGAGGTGCACAATCACAGTTTGCCCACTGGGGCAGCAGACAGGTGAGGGTAAGATGGCGTCTGCGAGGAGAGTGATGGCTAGACCTAATGCCTGCCTTGGCATGCAGTCTGGGGCCTTTCTCTGGGGAGGAAAGTGTGCACAGAAAGCTGTCTTGAGAGACGGGGACAGGATGGGCTTGCCTAGAGCAGGTGTCCATGGTGACAGAATTTGAAGAAGAGGGGCTGCAGTCAAAGTCCCATGGCTACACCACAGCGAGGCAGAGAGAAGAGAAGGCAGAGGCTGGGCGCTGAGGGAACAGGGCGGCTGTGGGAGTGGCCTAGGTCTGATGGCCAGGCTAGGCTCACACGGAGTCCAGAGGTGGGGGCGTCCAGCCTGGAGGGGGGTGGAGAGTCTGGAAAGAGCACTCAGTGTCTACTTTGTGCCATGGAAGTTCCTCGGTATCGAAGACGTGTGTGATAACTGCCCTGTGAAGTTTGCATAGTAGCCGGGAGACAGGCTATGTCATGAAACACAGAGAGGAATGTTTTAGGGAGTGGCAAGGGCCATGAGAGGGTGACACGGGATTCCTAATGAGAGACAGTGAGTCGGTGTGGCCTAGCTGGTCCAGGACCACCTGAAAGAGGCGGCTGATCTAGGACCTGAATGGTGAGAGTGATGTAGGGAGATAACACCGAAGAGGACGCTGCCTGTGCAAAGGCCCTGAGGCAGAAACTAGCTCCATGAATGTCCGCCATGCCCGGAGCAGAGGGGATGGGATGGGGCTGGAAAGACACCAGGCCTCCGTTCTAACCCCACCCCATCAGTGGACTGCCCCTTCTGTGTGCCCACGCCACTCTCCTTGGGCTGGGCTGGGCTGGCAGCAATTCCTGGGAATGAAGCTATTTTTAGATGCGCCTCTCCTCTCCTGTGGGCCTAGAACATACCGTGTCTTTTGAAGATGATCAATATGTGCTGGCACTATTTATAGAGACCCCATGTCAAGTTCTGGGACCCCAGACCTCTGGGGGACAGGCATCACAGTAAAACCTGAGGGGCACTGACACGGCCTTTTGGATCCACTCCTCAGTCTGTGTTCTACTCTCAAGGGGCAGACAGAGGCACTAAGGATTCTGGAGCCTCCCAGCATCACCCCCAGGGCCAGAAAGACCTACCCAGCACAGGCAGAAGACAAGCTTGGTATGGAGGTCCAGTCTCCCCTCTCCGGGGTTGTTCAGTATGGGCCAACAGGAAGCCTGTCTGCAGGAGAAGGGCCTGGCAGAGGATACAGGGGAGGGCTGGGCTTGGGTCTCCTGTCTGTAGTCGGCCAGGGTTGGTCGGTAGGGAGTGTTTATGCTTTAGGCCTGAGTCCTTTCTCTCCTCTTCTGTGCCTTCTGGTTTAGTCTCCCAGGGAGGCAGTGGAAAGTGGAGTCTCCCCAGGGGTGTTTGCTGGTGGCAGGGATGGAGCTGCTCTTACAGTGTCTGTGTGGCCCTGGGTTGCTCTCTTGCCCACTCAGAGAGCCCCCTGCACAGAGGACCAACAGCACTCTCACACCCCTGGAGCCAGAGACAGCACTGGGGTCTCAAGGTCACCCAGGGACACAGCAGGCCTTAGCCAGTCAGCACCTAGGTCCTGAATGGTGCTTTCAAACAGTGGAGGCTCATATTGGATGGGCAAGGCAGAAAACGCCTCTCTGGCGAGTATGGATTCTTAGAAGTCCCAGGAAGATGCAGGACTGGCTTTGGAGGTTTTCAAAGCAATCATAGGGCAGAGAGAGGCAGCCAGACAGCTTAGGCACTAGAGCAGTTTGTAGGCTGCACCTGAGGCAGACTGGGCGGGAGAGCCGATCTTGGGGCAGAGTACCCTGCTCTGGGAGGGACCAGGCTCAACAGTCAGTCCTTCTTGCTTGGCATTAAAGCCCAATCTCACTGGTCCTGGCATGGGACCCAGACAGACCCTCCGACTGCCCAGCTATGAGAAGAAGCCTAGCCTATTCCTTTCCAGGGCCCCACCCAGGGTCACCAGTCGGCATGGGAGTGCAAGGAGGCTGAGGGACAGAGGCCTACCCACATAGTCAGACCTGAACAGAAGGCGCAGGCGCCCAGCGCCCACCCCGCCACTGCACTTGGGTCGGATGCAGCACAGACTGCCAGTTAAATAAAGCGACAGCTAGTTGCCAACAGCGCTGGAAACCCAGGGAAAGCCCCCACTCGCTCACTGAGCCCGAGTGCCGATTAGATGTATAATTGCTGAGCTTCCGTTTCAGAATCTGTCCGAGGCGAAGAGACAAAAAAAAAAAAAAAAAAAAAAAAAAAAAAAAAAAAATCCTCCTAAGAAGCCTCTGCAGCCTACCATCTCCAGAGAGAGCAGACACCGGGCACCTTCCAGGCCTCGTCTTTCTAATGGAATTAAGGATTTGTGCCCACATGGGTCACTTCTACCCACTGGGCAGGGGCAGCTTAAAGTATACTCACCCACAAATGACAGCCAGCCAGCTTGCCTAAAACAGCCGTGTGCATCTGAGATGCTCTACAAGAGGCTAAATGAATCTACCTGGTAGGCATTAAGCAGTTGACTGACAGGGAGAGAAGGGACAGGCTGTAGAGGATGAGGGGAGCGTTTGTGGTCTCAGTCAGGGTGCCACTTGACCCATGTGTGTGCAGTTGTCAATACTAACCTGGCTGTACACACTTATGAGTGTGTTTCCTTGAGTTTAAATTGTACTTCAGGTGAAAGGTACATTAAGGAAGAGAGTCACATGTTTGGTTATAGTATGTCCTGGACACCTTTGTGGCATAGATTATTCTCTCTGGGTTAGTTCGTCTCCCTCTGGGCAACAAGAGACCTCAGAGGGAAAAACCTCCCAGGTTTCCCCGGGGGGGCATGTATAGCTCCTTCAATGCACACAGTAGGTGCCCCATAAATGCCTTGGTTGCCATGGCATCCGTACACAGTTCCCCTGCGAAGGCTTTCTCAGCTAAGGTATCAGAAAGAGGAGCTGGAAGCCAGTGAACTAGGCAGAATCAGGGTGCTGGTGGCTGTCTTCTTGTCTCATGTACTGTGAGGGTCTTCGGGAGCCTGGTCAGGGCCACTGTGGGGGGGTGTCTGTTCAGAGTCTGGGATATGTGCACACCCCTTTGTGGTCATGGGGCATTGGATCATCCATGTCCCTGTCCTGGACAGTGGGCTCTTGGAGAATATCACAGCTGTCATATTAGAGACCCTGTGTGCAAAGGCCTTTGAAGGGGTGAGGAGGGAGGTCGGGCATGGGGAAGGGCGCTGTGTTCACTGTGCACTGTGTGTGTGTGTGTGTGTGTGTGTGTGAGAGAGAGAGAGAGAGAGAGAGAGAGAGAGAGAGAGAGAGAGAGAGTATTTAGGGGCATTCCTGGGGATTCCGTGTTCCCCAGACCTAGCATCTAGACACTGCCAAGCATTTGGTGGAATGGAGGAGCCATGCTTGCCCCAGGCTTGCTGTGGGGGAGGGGGGCAGAGAAAAAGGCCGGGTTAGGAGGGAAAGTCTTGGTTTGACTTTGGCAGATGGGTGAATCCAAGGTAGGACCAGATAATGCAGACCCCCCACCCAGCGCCCAGCCCTGGACAGAGCCCTGTCTTGGAGAGGAGCTGGGTTCTGCCCCTGCCTGAAGCTGATAGGGTTTTCCTGTCAGCAGACTCAGCCTGGTGTTGGAATAAATGTGATGCAAATGTGTTTAATGAGGGCATCCCCAGAAGCCGGGGTGGGTGTGTTTGCCTCGGGAGGAATGGGGGTGATTGGCCAGGACTTCCCCGAGATTTCTGGATGTGGGGAGTTCTCAGACTTGCCCTGTTCCTCATTGTGTGTTGGACTGGGCAGGGTTAATGCCTCTGCAGCAGCCTCAAAGGAGTGGAGCCAGCAGGGAGCAGGTTAGCAGAGGCTCGGGTGCAAGGACCTGTCAATGTGCCTTTGATCCGGGAGCAGGCTCCTCTGAAAGCAGAGGCCGGGGCACCAGCTGGCACCCCCATGGAGCCTTTGTCCACGCAGTTTCCCCAGAGAGCTGAGGCTGTACAGATAATTGCCTGGGCGGGAGGGATGGTGTGAACATGCTGTCGACCCCTCCCCTTTGGTCCCCCACCATCCCAACCTGTGGCTTTAGCGTCAATGGCCACCAATGACCACTGCGGAAACCAGATGGCCACTTTCTGGTCTACCAGGACAAGTCTTTTTTCAATCCCTCCTGTGGCCCCACCCCCACCTCCAGAGGCCACCCTCAGCAGGTAGGGCCTTCTAGATCCTAGTTGCTGAGCAGTGATGTCCAACAGAATAGAACAGGATCCCCGAATGCCAGTCACTTAAAAATAGTTTCTTTTAACATGTTTCTTTTGATCAGGTATTTTTATCAAGTTAAATATTATGCATTTACGATGAACAGGCATTCTTTATCTCCTACTGGCCCTGCACCGTGGGGTCACACACAACTTGTCCGTCCCCTGTAGCTCTGTCCTCGGTCCTTCCAGCTGCACACGGCAAGTGAGTGGCTACTGTGTTGGGCAGTGCCAGAGCTGACAGAAAAAAAAAATGCCAACGACGACAGAGTCTCCCCAGGTGTGGGCATAGACCAGCCTCCTAGGGGTGACCAGTCCCCCTTGACACACTCTCAGTACAGATGGGGGTTCGAAAGCCAGCTGTGTCTCTTCCTCTCAGCTCTGGCCACAGAGGTGTGAGACAGGTAGTACAATGGTTAGGAGCTTCCTAATCTCCGAGTGTCAGATTTCTCACCTAGAAAGAAAGCATAATATCTTCCTCCCTTTCTGGGATCGTAGCAAAGATAAAATACTGCGATCTAAAACAGCACTTGCAGATACGACTGCACGGGTGCATGAACGCACACACACACACACACACACACACACACACACACACACACACACACTTGCAGTGCCAGGCTCGTAGAGAACATGAGACAATGCTGGCATGGCTCTTAGCCCCGTGCCCACCCCGCAAAGGGGCCAGAGTCAGAGTGTGGCTTTGTGACTGTGCATTCATTCCTTAACACATCTGCTTCATTCCGCTCTGCTCAGAGAGCTCCAGTGGAATGCTGGGGCCAAAGTATATGTGGAAATCAATTCTCTGCCAGGTGATATGGGGATTTAGGTGTACCAGGGACTTAGAAAGAGACAGACAGACAGACAGACAGACAGACAGACAGACAGACAGACAGACAGACAGACAAGAAGGTCTGGTATGGGAGGAGGCCCACTGAACTGGATCTCCGTGAGAACAATAGTGCAGTTACATGTGTGTAATGGTGTTCCCAACAACAACGGGCCACACAGAGGACCATGGTCTCTGGAGATTCTGAAGGAGCTGAAAAATACCTACCATCTAGTGATGCTGTAGTCATCCTAGAATCACAGTGCACTGCTGTCCTCGTGTGTGTGTGTGTGTGTGTGTGTGTGTGTGTGTGTGTGTGTGTGTCTGTGTGTGTCTGTGTCTGTGTCTGTGTGTCTGTGTCTGTGTGTCTGTGTCTGTGTGTCTCTGTGTGTGTGTTTGTGTGTGTGTTTGTGTCTGTGTGTCTTTGTGTGGCTGTGTGTGTGGCTGTGTGTGGCTGTGGAAGGAAATCTATACTGCAGACATGAAGTATATGTGCAGTTACGTACAGTGTGTGATATTTGGCAACATTAAGCAACTATGTTACTAGCTTGTGTACTTTTAAGATTTTTTATTATTATTTGTGTGTATAGGTATGAGCCTGTGTGAGGTTATGTTCACACATGCGTGCAGGAGCCCATGGAGACCAGAAGAGGGCATCGTGGAATCCCCTAGAGCTGGGGTTAGAGACAGTTGTGAGCTACCCAACATAGGTGCTGGAAACCAAACTTGGGTCCCTCTGCAAGAGCAGTGCGTGCCCTCAACCGTGGAAGCGCCTGTGTGCTTGGTGCTGTGCACGCCTGCTTAGGGAAAGCAGGCAGCTGCCTCCCATGGTCCACATGTGTCACTTCTTGCATTGAGTTTAGGAGTGTTCTGTTCCAGGAACTGTTATGTGGGAGAGCATGCACTTAGCATGGAAAAACAAAGTGGCCACATCAAGTGACTGATTTGCATCATCCTGGTATGTGTAAATACATGCTGATGTTCACAGACTGCCTAATGATGTCATTCTTATGACACACGGTAATGACAGCAAAGGTCACAGTGATGGCCACAGCTAGTGACCACTGCATTTGTACAGTGGCCGAGCCTGAGAAGGCCTCAGAAACTTCAGAACAGCCCTGTGAAAAGGAGTGCTCTCTGTCTGCCTGTCTGTCTGTCTGACTGACCATTGTTTGAGATATGGTCTCACTATGTCACTTTGTAGCCCTGGCTGTCCTGGAACTCCCTATGTAGACCAGGCTGTCCTCAAACTCGCAGAGATCTGCCTCTCTCTGCTCCCAAGTGCTGGGATGAGGATTCCCATCTCCAGGAACAGTTCCTGACTCCATGGGGAACTGTTGAGTCATGGGGAAACAGATGAACTCATCCTAGGACATGTGGCAAGCTAGTGACTGGGGCCCAGGTTCACCTGCACAGGCTGGCTTCCAAGCCATGGCCCTGATCACTTCATCATCCCATACAGGAACGGGAGCTCTCCAAAGAGAGGGAAATGGGGGGAGAGGAGCCATGGAAGAGGAGGTGGAGATGCATATAGGGCAGGGGGCGGGGGTCTCTAGGCACTGTCATTTCCTCATTACCAGTCTCAGCAAGTCTGGATAGGAAATGTCCTTTTGGGTCATCGTGGAGTCTGCTGCTGGTGGCCTTTTCCTGTCTGATCACCACCAAGATGACTTGAGGACTGTCATCTGGAGAAGTGCCCCTTGAAACCATTGTAGGACCATGCACACAGTGGGCACTCAACGCCTGCTCATAGAATCAATTTACAAAATGAGTGAGCTGGGGTGTTAATTAGTATGTCCTCCTGAAGGGAAAAACAAAGTTGCATGAGTGGGCCACAAGTCTTGGGTGTGGAGCTGTCACGGGGTGACACCCAGTGGGCAAGAAAACATCCCACTTGGCAGGCACCATCAACTTGAGTGGAAGACAAGGGACATGTTCAGAGAGTCCCCACTCTGAGGTGACAGGCATCTTTTCCATAGACCTCTTCTTTAGCACCCAGGAGCAGGCAGAAGGGGAACACCAGACCAGGGAAGATGGGCCTGGGTAGGTAGGATGGGTACCAGGGTGGTGGGTTATCCGGCCAGAGGTCACGGGACTGCCAAGCAGGAGAAAAGAGTGCAGAGCTGAGGAAACCGGCAGAGGTTTCCTAGGAAGCCTGGGAGTCACTTCCACAGAGGGCTGTGCATAAATTTACATGGCAAAGAATAGTCTTTGCATGCTGGGTTCCAGAGACTCTGATTCCACAGCGACCAAAATGCCAGACATGACTCAGGCAGGAGGCTGGAGCGAACCTGCCTTCAGGCTCTGGGATTGAAGTAGGCAGGGAGGGGCTGCATGGAGTTACTTCCGACCCCACCCCATGGTGGGCATCCTGCATCCTGCGAGTTCACTGTTAAAGCCCACAAAGCCCTGTGCAAACCTGGACAAGCAGCCTAGCATTGGTCCCCTACGCTAAGGACAGGAGACAGTACCCACAGCTGTATTCTAGGTTTGCTAGGATGTGTGTTCATTTTGGTGACACCTTTGGCCACTGGCATGAACCACATATATTCAGGAAGCCTCAGGAAGGCCCATGCAGTGGGAGCATGCTCCAAGCAGGCATGGTATTTGTTCCCCCAGAGTATCTCCCCCGTCCTGTCCAGTAGGTTAGAGTAGATCCTTTCCTGCCCTAAGCTGAGGCATCCAGGCCAACTCGGGTAAATGGATTTGTCCCCAGAGACTGTTAGTGGCCAGGGAAGTCTAGAAGGGAAAAGAGCCAGCTGGGGGTGCAGAAGAGGAAGGGCTGTCACACAGGACACAGACAGGACGTAGACTGGGAAGGAGAGGAGTGTGGCCACTGTGGGGACATGGTCATTGTCACTACAATATGCCTGCTGTTGTGATCAGCGCCTGACGAGAAGCAGTGTGAGGAAGGGAGGGATTATTTTGGCTCACAGTTCAAGGGATAGGGCCCATTACAGAGGGGAAGGCATGGTAACAAAAGCAAGGTCACCGGTCACGTTGCATCCGCAGTCAGGAAACAGAGAGATGAACGCCGGTGCTCAGCCCACTTTCTCCTTTTTCTTCATCCCACAGAACGATGCCACCATCATGCAGGGTGGGTCTTCCCACCGCAGTGCACTCGGGCTAGAAAATCCCCCACCAGTACGCTCAGAGACATGTCTCCTAGGTGATTCTGAACGCTGTCTAGTTGGCGCTATTCACCATCACAAAAATGATCCAAGCAGTGGTTGGGAGCCTGTCCTGGGCTTTTGGAAATGGAGGAGGAAACGGGGTGAAGGTGGATAGCGTGTGGCTAGAAAGAGTGACAGTATGAGTTAGTTTGAAGGAGGCCAAACCATTTGTTCCCAATAACTCCACAGCTGGCCAGACATAGGGAGACAAGTGCCCAGTGACCTGAGGGAGAGGGATGTAATTAGGATGGCATGAATGCCTGAGAGAGGGCTGCCAGGACAGGGGACAGTGCCCCGGGCAGAGGGGTCAGCTAGAAGAAGCTATCCAGGCCCCAGAGCAGCTGGAGGGTCAATGCTGAGAGAGGTACCAACAGAGGGGAAGCTGCACTGGGGCAGGAGAGTGGCATGCTGACCCTGCCTGCAGTGCCTGTGATGAGGACTGTCATCTTGGAGCCAAACCTGCCATAGCCTCCCAACTTAGGAAGCTGGAAGATAGAGACTTGCTCAGCTGTGTCTTTTTTTCCCTGCCTTCCACAGCCACAGATGTCCCCCACACCCTCGGCACACTCAGACCACCCTGGAGCCCACCTCATCCTGGCAGCCTGTAATCCTGCAGCTGGGCTACACCAAGCATCACAGGGTGTAGGCTCTGAGCTGCTGAAGGAAGGGCGGGGCCAGGGCCAGGTGCAGGCAGGAGAACAAGAGAGAAAACGGATCCTGCCCGCCCATCGGGAGTAGCCCAGACACAAAGGCCCCTCTTGGCAGGTTTACTTTGGAACCTGAGGCTGCCCCGCTGCTGGGAGGCAGCGAAGCTTCATCTGGAATATAGTTTCAGACAGGCCTCTGATGCCAGGGCCTCCCCTAGGATATGGATGCTAATTTCTTTGAGACCCCAAAACCTGTCACTTGGGTAGAGGGGGCAAGAGGGTGTGGCCGTGCTTGGACACAGTAACCTATGGTCCTCTAATCTCGGGGTGCTCTTGAGGGTCTCTGGTCCCCAAAAGCACTGCCTCACTCTTGAACCCAGCAGGACTCAGAATGAATCTGTCAGATTCAAGGACAAGGCAGGCTGGAGTCCCCAGGCTGGGCTTCTCTCTTGAAGAGTCAGCAGTGCGGTCTCCAGCCCTGCCCAGGGATGCCCCAAAGTCCCAGGGAGCCAGAGGGAGACGGACATCAGCCATGGGGGACCATGGGAAGGGCATCAAGGAATGCCAGGGAGCACTCAGAGGTTCCACCCGCCCACAGTTAAGGATGATGGACCCCAGGGTGGGTCAGTAACTAAACAGGGACTGAGTTCTCTGCCCACTGAGAGAGGCCCATCTTGGAAATCACAGTTTTCAGGACAAAATACGAGTCATTAAAAGGGAAATCCGTTGTACTGAATATAGCTGTTGGGACACTTAAAACCAATTTTCACTAGTGTGTGGGCCTCTCTGATGTTCTAAGTGGGACCAAGCAGGAATTGGAAGTGCTATGACATTGAAATTGTGGGCAGTAATAATACTTGAGGTATCCACATCCCCTGTGATGGGACAGGGCTGTGGAGACAGAGTCCTTGGGTCATGGCTGTTAATGTTACCTTCACGGATGAAGGAAATATTTCATGGAGTTCATGAGGAGATGCCATCTCTCCTCCCCCAAATCATTTCCCCAAACTCTACAAACAGACAGAACTCACACCCTGGTCAGGGAGCCGGTGGCTACGCGTGATGCTGGTGTCTGGGGGCGGGGGCACAATGACGGTGATGTGGACTGTTTTCTCCATGTGGGTGCTGGGTACCACAGAGGTTCCGAGTGTGAGAATTCTCCCACCTGTGCACTCCCCGGCATCTGTTTGCACAGATCCTTTATTTCAATACAAATTGCAAACCCATCTTCACTGAGACAGATGCAGGTGCAGGTGCAGGCTTGTACACACACGCTTCTGCCGGCGTGCGCACATCCCTGGGCATCCACGTGTCTCCAGAACCCTTGCAGGCGTGTGGACCCAGATGGATACCGTGATCCAGAGGACACTATTTTTAGCAAATAATCCCAAGCTAAGGGGTGGCTTCCCCGTTTACAGAGGGAGCAATTGCTCACCGTGGAGAGGGCTGCCCTGCTGTCCTCCCAGATAGGCTGTTTGTCTCTAACATGAGATGAATAATGACTTTATTGTTTTTGCAAGCTCATCATAGTGGTTCCAGCAATGGGGGAAGGTGCAAAGGAAGTTTAGGGTGACCCAAATTCTATGCTACGGGAGGAAAAGTCATCATTCATGTTTGATGGTGAGGGCGGCAGACAGAGGCCTTCTGCTGGGTTTGAGGTGCAGGCTAGACAGGGAGAGGATCTTATGAAGTGGGGACCTACTCTCTCACCTGCTATTTTTAACACAGATGGTCCTTTAACTTCACGTGAATCGAACAAGATGCTGCAGTCAGATGGGAAGCTGTAAGAGGAACCAATGTCTTCCTGCTTCTGCAACATTGGTCTCATGCTGTGCTTGCCCAGGGGTCCACACATGGTCACACACACATACATGGTCACACAGACACACACAGACACACAGACACACACACACACACGGGGGGGGGGCAGGGGGGAGTACATTGGTACGTGTGTGTGCGCGTGTGCGCGCGCGCGTGTGCGTGCATGCGTGCGTGCGTGCGTGCGTGCGTGCGTGCGTGCGTGCGTGCGTGTGTGTGTGTGTGTGTGTGTGTGTGTGTGTGTGTGTGTCCCAGTACAGATAGCACATATATGCTATCATGTGGAGGCCAATGGTCAGCTTGGGGTGTCATTCCTCAAGAGGTGTCCGACTTGTTTTCTGAACTGGGGTGTCTCACTAGGACCTGGTCTGGGCTGATGGCCCAGCCAGCTCCAGGGTCTTCCTGTCTATGCCTCCCTAGCACTAAAATCTCAGGCAGGCACTCTCACACAGCTTTTCATTTGGAAACCAGGGACCAAACAGATCTTCAAACTTTTATGGCAAATACTACCCAGTCCCTAGAGGTGCCCTCTCTCTGTGTTTTTTTTTTTTTTAATTTTATTACATTTATATTCTCATGTGTGCTCTCCCTCTTCCATCCCTCTCTCTTAACCCCTTCCCTGTTCCCTGCCCCTTCTTCTCCCCCTCATGTGTGCTTATATTGCCACAACAAACATGGAGGTCAAAGAACAACCACCAGGAGTCAGTTCTCTGTTTCCACCAATCTTGTGGGGATCCAAGGGTGGAACTCAGGTCGTCGGGCTTGGCAGTGAGGGCCTTTACCCGCCGAACCACCTCAGAGCCCCAGAAGTGCCCCTTGAGGCCCTTGAGTATGCTCACTTTTTACCTGCCACCTGGTTGAATGTCTGCAATCCTTGGTGCTCAGAGCACCCTGAGTCTGGGTCCTTATTGGCCGTGAGCTGGGGTGGGCGCCACGGCAGCTTACAGGAGCCATTCCTGACATGCCCCACAGGAGTGAGATCAGGGCATAGCCCTTGGCTGACAGGAAGGGAGTGTGTCCCTGGCAGAGATCTCCAGCAGGTGTCCAGTCTGCCCTCTTGAGCCGGTGCCCAGCCATTCCCGGGTTTGATGTGGTAATTAGAGGTGCAGCCCCCTGGCTTCGTGTCATAGTCAGGAGCCCTCTGGCCACATCCTGTTTTGGTGAGCCAGTCAGAATGCATTCTTCTGCCTTGCTGTCATAGACAGAGTGTGTTTGCACCAGGTCCTGAATCTTTTGAGGCCGCCAGGGGCCACATTCTCCCGGTTTGACATCACACACGTGTCTGTTGGACGTCCTCTTCAGTAGTGGTCACTGTCTTCCGGTCTCCTTGGGATTGGCATTTGTTTGTCCTCTCTTGTGGGGGAAGTGGGGCAGTGTGATGAGCCACAGCCCCCCCCCCATTCCCCATCTTTAGAATCAGTCTAGTTAGGGATGGCGCTGTCCCCAGGGGATCCCATGGGATCCTCATCAGGAGGTCTGCACAGCTGTGCACACCAGTGTGCCAACATTTGGATGCCGACTCCTCTGCTGCTGCCCAGATGTTTCTGAAAATCCGCAGGGTTTTCCTGGGTCCCTTGGGGTGAACGCTGATGTCCTCTCAGTTGCTGCCTCTTGTGCCCAGGTTTGGTGTGTAACACCTCATGGGCGGGCATGGTGTGTGCCACCTCATGGGTGGGCATGGTGACTGTGAGAACTGGACACCCCTCAGGCTGGGAATATTCCCTGGTGAGGAAGGGTAGGACCCCCGACATTTGCATGTGTTTCACCTTTCATGCGGGAGCAGAAGATCCATTCTGTCAGGGTCTGGGATAAAACAAATGGCCTCTGTCCATCCTGTCCCATGGAGCCCAGGGAGCCAGTTGGGGATGGGAGAGTCTTGAAAGAGGACAGTTGAGATGTTTCTTGTGTGGGAAGTGGGCAGGGTAAACTCATGATGGAACATTTTCCCTTGACCGCTGGTTTTCAGACACACACATTGCCAGTTCAGTGACATCTCCTCCCTCTCCCTCCCTCTCTCTCTCTCTCTCTCTCTTTCTCTCTCTCTCTCTCTCTCTCTGTCTCTCTCTGTCTCTCTGTCTCTCTGTCTGTCTGTCTCTCTCTCTCTCTCTCTCTCTCTCTCTCTCTCTCTCTCTCTCTCTCTCTCTCTCACACACACACACACACACCACAGTGGAGAGCATACGTGTGTACCCCAGCCACTGTCAATCATGTGTGCCTGACCAGTGATTGGCAGCTGGGAACCCTGTACACTTTGCAAATTTTGTCCTTTCCTGCTCCAGCATAGCTGGCCGACCGCCCTGCCCTCTGCCTGGGGCACCCCCTCACACACATGTCTGTGTCTTCCAGCTTCCCCCCAGGCAGCCTGAGGAGATCCTGTGCCCCCAGAAGCAGGATGAGAAGATGGCAAACTTCCTGTTACCTCGGGGCACCAGCAGCTTCCGTAGGTTCACCCGGGAGTCTCTGGCGGCCATCGAGAAGCGCATGGCGGAAAAGCAGGCCCGAGGTTCGGCCACGTCACAGGAGAGTCGTGAGGGCCTGCCAGAGGAGGAAGCTCCCCAGCCCCAGCTGGACCTGCAGGCCTCTAAAAAGCTGCCAGATCTCTATGGCAACCCACCCCGAGAGCTCATCGGGGAGCCCCTGGAAGATCTGGACCCTTTCTATAGTACCCAGAAGGTGACTGCCACCCCCTCAACACCCTCCTCACCCTTCTAGGTAGCTCCTAGGAAGACAGCAGGCAGATGGGGCTCTGCTCATGTGGGGTTCTGTGTGGGGCTGGCTCCCCTGGGCTTTGGGGGAGTGACTTACCACTGATCTATATTCCAGTCACCTTAAATTTGGAGTTCTGGGGTGAAGACATAAATAGTGGTGTTTGGGGCCCTAACTTGGGGGCAGGAAGACCACAGAAGTCTTTCCTTCTCATGTAGTGCTTTGGTGTGTACCTCTAGGGTACTCCTTCCTGTTCCTAGACGGGTGAGCACTTGGAGTAAAGCCCTGTGTGGTCTCCCTTCTAAATAAAAGTGGTGTGTGCTCCTCCCATCCTTCTGGCAGCTCAGAGAGCCAGCTGGCTCAAGCTGAGCCACAGTGGTCTCAGATTCCTGGGCCGTATGGCCTCCCCTGAACCACAGAGGCCATGAAAGGCTGAGAGGGGAGAAGAGGCCGCGACTGCTGAGGCATGGAATTGTGGGAAAGACCTGTTCTGTCATCATGGCTCCCCCGGAGAGGGAAGGGGGTGTTGTTTCTCCAAGACCCTGCCCTGGCCTCCTCTTCAGGCCACCCGACTATCCTCACTTCTGAGCCTAATTGGGGGGGGGGGTTGGTAGTGGGACAACTGGCTGGAATCTGGAGAAAGTACTTCCCTGAAGGCCAGGCACCAGAGCTATGGTCAGCTCCAAGCTAAGAGCAGAGCGAAAGACAACCGTAGTCAGTGTGAGGGTTCATGTAACGAGTGTCAGTGTGTCTGTCAGCATGGTCAGAGACAACTTTTGGGAGACTAGGAGCCTGTGTGTGTGTGTGTGTGTGTGTGTGTGTGTGTGTGTGTGTGTGTGTAGCGTGTGTCTCTCTGTGTGTGTATCTGTGTGTGTATGTGTGTGCACATACAGGGCTGCGTGTGTGATCAGCTATGGATGTGGAGACCCACACACTCAGTCCCCGCTGTCAGGAAAGCTGGCCTGGGGCTACTGTGAAGCTTCCAGAACTCCCGGTTCAAGTGACTAGAGTCAGTCAGGGTTGGGCATGAGTGTGAGAGTTATTAGGCCAGAGGTGAATTGGGTGAGTGGGTAGGTGGACTTAGGTCATGGACGGTCAGAGATGACTGGATTGGGATTGGGGTTAGGGACATGGCTGAGAGAGTCTAGGTCACCATGAGAGGAATAGAGAGGATTAGGTTGGAGTCAGATGAGACCAGTAGAGGGACAGGCAGTAGGTGAGCCTAAGGATGGAGTCCAGGCTGGGTGGGCTTCAGGCCTCTTCTCCCGTGATTATAGGTGTGTGCCACCACACCCCCTGAAAGGGTCCTGGCTGAGATGGTAATTCTGAAACTAAAGAAAATCTCAACCAACCTGACATCACCCAGACTCCACCTTCCCCCTCTTCACTCACGGCCCAGGCATGGGGTCTCACTTCCTTTCCTGCTTCCCTGCCCCTTAGCCTCGACCTGGGGCTCTGAGATGACAGCTGTCTCCCTCTGTCTACAGACCTTCATCGTGCTGAATAAGGGCAAAACCATCTTCCGATTCAGCGCCACCAATGCCTTGTACGTCCTTAGCCCCTTCCACCCCGTACGCAGAGCGGCAGTGAAGATCCTGGTACATTCATATCCTTTGCTGTTAATCCCTGTGGTCCGCCTCTGTCCTGGGCTGATACACGATGGGTGCTGGGCAAGACCCCTTACTGCTCCTGGGGCAAGCAACTGATTAGAAAAATAGAACCCCAAACTCCACCCTAGATAGTGCCTGCTCATTAACAAGATCCCTAGGGGGTATTTGGGGTGGAGGAGACTTTGAGAAAGCCATGACATCCCCTCTGCTTCTTCAAGAGGAAAAACAGCCTTGAAACCAGCAGTAGGATTCCAGAAGAAATGATGTCCTCAGCGTTGTCCTGTTTCTGGTGGCTCCAAATGTCCCCACCCACCACCACCTGGAGGTTCCCCCCACACTTCCCGCTGCCCCTTGCAGAGGCTCAGCCAAGGAAAAGCCAGGCCTTGGTAAAAAGGCCTCTAGTTTTTTCTCATGTGGGCATCTTTTGAAGGAGACAGCGCTTGCATCTGAACTAGGTGTTGACAAAATGTTTGCAGTTTGAGAGCTTCTCAAAGAACTCTGGTTAGCGTCCAATTACATAAACCGCAGCCTAAAAATGCTTCCTGCCTGCTGACAGAGCTATTGGAGTGAAGCAGTGGGGCAAAGAGTGCCAAACCAGCTCCGGGGGCCCAGTTCAGGCAGCGTCCGAAGGGGGACCAGTCCTTCTCCGCATTTCATTGTTAAGACATGCTTATTTACTTACTGTGTTCTTGTGGGGGGGTGGGGGGAATGTGGAGGTCAGAGGACAAACTGCACGGGACAGTTGTCCCCTTTCACCATGTGGGTTCCCGGGATCAAACATGGGTGGTCAAGCTTAAACAGCAAGTGCCTTTGCCACTGAACTGACTCACTGGTCCACTCGTCTCGTCTCTAGATTTCAGAGAAGGGACTTGAGGAGTCTCAGAGAGGGATGGTGCTGTCCACCAAGGCAGAGACCTCCACATTTTACTGTGAGGACTTGGGAAGCCCTTTCCGTGGCCACTGTGACCTGGCGAGGGCATGCCTGTAGTCAGTGCTGTTGTTTGTTTGGCTGGTTTGGGCTTTCTGTTGTTGTTAATTATTGCGTGTATTTATTTGCTTGTGGTGTTGGGGGAGACATCGTGGTGTGTATGTGGTCGGGGTCTTTCCACTGTGTGGAGGTGGGAGATGGAACCCAGGCTGTGAGACTTGCAAGCGCTCTTACCACTGAACCAACTCCAAGCCCTCAAGTGCCGTTGGGAATCTCAGTTATACTGCTGAGCTCCCAATGATGTCAGGTGTGGGTATAGTGAACCGGCTGGGCAGAGGTCCTCAAATCCTCCCAGCCACCTCTACCTCAACCCTGAGCATTTGCCTTTCAGAGAGTTCCCTAAGAGTGGTAAGACAGCTACCAAGTTGTCGTTCCCTCCAGAGTGTGGTCGCAGCTTTGTAGGAAGAACAGAGCTGAAGGAGGAGGAAAAAACAGTTTCCTTAGTGCTCGGAGCTGGTCTCCAGCCTGCCCTAGGGGTGTGGCCACCCCAAAGCATCCTCCAAGCTCACTCGGGGCTGCTTCTCCAGGTAGCTAACCAACCCAACAGTGTTTGGCAGCCACAAGAATCTCCAAGGATGCAGCCTAAGTCCCATGGCTCTCTCCAGGCACTGGGCTGGGACTTGCTAGGGCAGATGGGAGGCCTGAAAGCAGATGGATGAGGAAGACAGTAGGGACATTGGTGTCCTCAGCCCAGCCAGAGGGTACGCTGAGTGGTGGCTCTGAGGCTGTGAGTTGCTGGTTCTGTCTGGCAAGACCAGCCTTTAAGAGCCCTGAGCTACCTGCCTGCCTGCCTTCCCCACGACAGCCACCCCAGGGAAACAGTGTGTGTGTGTGTGTGTGTGTGTGTGTGTGTGTGTGTGTGTGTGTGTGAGAGAGAGAGAGAAGGGGGGGGGGCTCTGTGGCTGCTGTAGTGTTCCATTAATCCATTACCCCGGGGCTGGGACAATAATCTCTGACAGCGCCACCTAATGGAAGGAGGGGCTGAGATCTGTGGTGTTTGGAAGCCCACCTCAGTCCCCTCAGAGTGATGGTGTGTCCACCAGCCCCTCCCCCCCCAATCACTAGGATTTTGGTGAAGCTGCAGAGCCCTGGGTACCACCTCTGAACTTGCATTTAATTATTCCACTTCGTGACACCCAGGAAGTTTGTTTAAAAGGCAGATTTTTGGGACCTTTCTAGATCAGAATCATCAGCTAAAGACCCAGGGACCCACAAGCTCTTCACTGACACCTTCTGAAAAGTCGGGGTTTACTTTACATATCATAAAACAGTTTAGATTTATTGTTATTAATTTTAATTCTGTCTCTGGGTCTCTCGTTTGTGTGTGTGTGTGTGAGAGAGAGAGAGAGAGAGAGAGAGAGTGTGTGTATGAGTGTGTGTGTGAGTGTGTGTGTGAGAGTGTGTGTCTGTGTGTGTGTGTGTGTATGTGTGTATGAGTGTGTGGTGTGTGTGTGTGTAAGTGTGTGTGTCTGTGTGTGTGTGCTTATGGACATCAGATCCCCAGGACCTGGAGTTACAGAAGGTTGTGAGCTGCCCAATGTGAGTGGTGAGAATCAAACTCAGGTCCTTTGCAAGAACAGTACGCACTTTTAACCGCTGAGCTGTCTCACCAGCCCATAATACTTAAAGTGTGTGATCCAGTGATTTTTTTTGATGTATTTATAAGGCTGCACAATCGTCACCATTATCTACTTCTAGAAGATTCTGTCACCACCACCCCCCCATTGGGCTGAGCCTGTTCGCATTAGCAATCACAGTGCAGATCTTTTTGAGGCTCACTCTGTAGACCAGGCTGGCCTCAAACTCATTGAGATCCACCTGCCTCTGCCTCTCGAGTGCTGGGATTAAAGGTGTGCGCCACCATGCCCCAGAACACAAAGCAGTTCCGTTGGGGTTTTTAGCTTTTTGCAGAGGGTTTCACTATCTGTTCCAGGTTGACCTAGAACTCAGAACCCTCCAACCTCCACATCTGGAGTGCCAGGAAGTCATGGGCCACTGTGCCTGCCTCACAGTGAACAGTCTGAGTTCATGCTCCCAGCTGTGAGACTGCACTGTGCTTAAATTTTCACACCATTCAACTGCCCACCACGTCTATACGTGAACTAAACTGTATGGGATACTCTGCATGGGCTGGGCAAAGACCGACTTACAGAGAGGCGCAGATACATCCTGGTCTCCCGTGACGGTGAAGGCTTGGGGTGTGGCAGGCCAGTGCCATCGTTCTGTTTGGCTCTGGTCTTTGTTCTGAGCTCATGGTGCATCCCTGGGAAATTGCTGGAAAAGTAAACATGGGCATGTAGAATTGGTTTGTTCTATGTGTTTTTGTTATAATCCTGCAGAATGTGTCCCTGCCATAATGAAATAAAAGAAGCTAATGGAACTATGAATGCCACCACGGTCACATTCAGAGGGACCTCATGTTCATGCCAAGGAGCATTTTGTCTTTCTCGGTGCCCGGGATCTGCTCACAAAACCCTCCCACGTTTCTCTACCAGATTCAAATGGGCAATCAAATTGAGAGAGAGAGAGGGAGAGGGAGAGAGAGAGAGAGAGAGAGAGAGAGAGAGAGAGGTGTGTGTGTGTGTGTGTGTGTGTGTGTGTGTGTGTGTACACGTACATGTGTGCATGTTCATTGAATAGCACAAACCCATGACAGTATCCACCCATGATTAATTCGCTCCTCTTTGGGAGATTTGACTCCTGGAGATGAAGACTTAAGTGGCCCAAGTGTCAGGCGTTCTGTGTTGTTGAACAGGCAGCCCTTGCTGGCATTTTAATTGTGAGGCTGGGAGTGGGTGTTTGGGACAATGACACACAGGACTGAAGATGCTCTGCTGTGCACAGGCCTATGGAGCTGGCCTTTGCCGCTGCCCACACAAAGGGCCAGCTTGATACTGGCCTGAAGCTGGAAAGTCGATGTGTCCTGTCTGGGGATTTGGGTGACTTGTGAGTCTGGCACTGGCCCATGCTGGGCTCCTTGGGACCCTGGGTGCTTAGGGAGGAGGCCTGAAGACTAGGATCTTATAGGTAGGAAGAGATGCCTGTTGTCACACACAACAAACTTAGAGCAGCGTCAGAGCCATCCCCAAAGCCAAAGAAGCCAGGTGACACTTTCCAGATGTCAAATGGAAGGACAGGGGCCTGCTTCACCCCACCCAGGTCATCACCAGTTCTGGAAAACCTAGACAGTGTCCCCTCATCTTAATGTCCAAGTTTGTGCTCATCTGCTTAGCTACTTCCTTGAGGATGTCCACATCAGCCTGTCCACACAGCCACTCTATGTAGAGATGCCTTCTTCCCATTCTGGGGAGTTGTGAGTGGTCCACCAAGAGTGGAAAAATCCTGACTCTACAGAGAAAGGTCCTCCTGGAAGCCCACCTGCTCAGCCCCATTGGAGGCATATATCCTATTTTGTAGTATTTCAGGACATGGCTCTGCTGCCACTTACTCATGGCCAGGTGAATCTGCTCTTTAAATGACACATAGAGGCTGCAGAGATGGCAGAGTCAGTAAAGTAGTTGCCTCTCAAGCATGGGAACCTGAGCTGAATCTTCGGGATCTGTGTAAAAAGGCTGGGCACACACTTGTAATCCCAGCACTCGGGAGGCAGACTCAGGAGATTCACTGGCACTCTGGTCATCCTGCCTGGTCTATTTGGCAAGCTCCAGGCTAGTGGGAGATTCATTCTCAACAAGAAAAGGCAAATAGTACCTGAGGAATGGCACGCAAGATTGTCCCCGAGTCCACACCTGCATTAATGCCCGTGTACATGTATACACCACACACAAAATGACATCATTTCCCTGTCCCTCCTGTGTGGCACTCTCCTGCCACCTAACAGAGCCTGTCACCTGGTTTGATTTTCATGCAGCTCCATGAATAACAGGTAAGGGACTTGTTGTCAGGTGAGGGTCGAGGTGCTGTAACTAACACAAAGTCCTCCGTTCTGGAGACAGGAGAGTGGACCAGAGGGCAGCCAAATTCCTGCAGAAAGTCAGTGTTGGAGGTGACTCCTGAACCTAGGGCATGGTTTGATGGGGCCATCCTCCATCAGTGTCCCTGTGGTAGGTCCTGGGGACAGAGATTCGTTGTCATAAACACTAGCATCACAGAGCACACATCTATCATTTTACAGCTCTGGGGGCTTCTCTCCGGGTGAAAATCAAGGTATCAACCGGGCTTCATTCCCTTTTGGGGGCTCTAAGGGAGAAGTAGTTTTCTAGTTTCAGGACTGTTTCACATTCCCGAGCTCATGGCACTGGCCAGTCAGGGGCCTCAGACTCTCCTGCCTGCCCCTCTTTGTCATAAAGACCCTCCCTGTGTTGGCATTGACCCTAACTGGGTAAACCTGGAAAACTGTGCTTCCCACCTCAAGTTCTTACCTGAATCACATCTGCCTTATTGCATCTAAACAGAGTGATGGTACCAGGATCAGGAGCGGACATCTCTGGGGCAGGTCCTGCCTGCTGCAGCGACCTTCAACCTGAGCGGTCCATGTATCAGTTTTCTTGTCTCTTCAGATGGGGGCAAAGTTCACGCCTCCTAGGGTTATTAGGGGTCAGATTGGTTCATGGGCGAGCCTGGCTCCTAGGAGGGGCTCAGGGAATATCTGCCATGGCCACCATCCCATAGGTACTGCAGAAACATTCTGAGATTCTCTGCACTTCAGCAGTGAACCCTTGGAAACTGAGGAGGCTGGTTGAGGGTTTGTAAGTGGTTCGCCCAGTGAGAGAAGTTAAATCACGTCACAGAGCCTGGTGTGGAGGCTTGTCAGAGACAGAGATGGGATGTTAAGATGAGTGTCTGAACCCTGAGAGACAGACAGGAGGACAGGCCTGGCCGTGGTGACTGTTCTGATGTGATTTCTGTTGCAGTGATAAAACACTGGCCTAAAGCAACATAGGAGAGGGCAAGGTTTGTCTCAGCTTATGCATTACAGTCCACTGCCGAGGGAAGCCAGGGCAGGAACTTAAAGGCAGAAACCATGGAGGCCGCTGCCTGCTGCCTTGCAGGTAGACTTCGGCTTAGCTAGCTTCCTTATATAACCCAGGACCACCGTCTGCCCATAGGATGCCCATGGGATGGACTGGTCCCTCTTGCATCTCTGATCCATCAAGACAGCCCTCCACAGACATGCCCATAGGTCAGTCTGATCTCAGCAGTTCCTCAATTGAGGCTTTTCTCTTATGGCTTGGCTGCGCCAAGTTGGCAGTTAAAGCTACCCATGGCAATGGCCTTACCACAGCTGAGTATTGCACTGAGGTAGGAACCCGGGGCCTGGAGAGTTGCTCTCCCTGGATAAACAGACCTGTAGGCAAGCCCTGAGTTCATAAGGGGGCCCGATTACCTCTCATTTTTATGAGAAACTGGAGAATTAATTGTAGATGGGAGGCTGCTTTTCTCATTAACTAGGTTTTCTGAAATCCTAGAGGCAGAAGGGGTATTCACCTGGCGGGATCCCCACGCATACACACTGCAGTTAGCGCAGGCATCACTAAGTGCTAGCCTGGGACCAGGCTGGGGCTGCCCTGGAGTCTCTGTTTGGCAGCTGTGTGCTCAGGGCTGAGGGCTGGGCTGTGGTGTGCCAAGCCTGGAGGTGGCCATAGGAGTGGTCGGTGCAGCCAGGCTCCTGGGGTACCTGCCCCTCTGAGGCCCAGGGTCTGATCCTTGCTCCTCTGTCTTGCAGAGGCAAGGGATAGAGTGAAGGAAGTCAGGCAGAGTTTTGTCCAGCCTAAAGCAACAGCTAGGACACACAGCCAGAGTTGGAGCAGGGGGTGGGGAGTAGAGAATACCTGGGGTCCCACAAAGATCACCAGGACACAATGATAGTGTTTGCAGAGCCCCCTTCTTGGGAAGGAGCCACAGGCTAAAATGGGGATGTCCGGCCTCTGGGTGTTGGGGTGGTCTGTGAGGGCTGCGAGCTTTCTGCTAAGGGAACTTTTAAAGAGCAAGAAGTGCAGGGCATAGCTATGACCAGAGTGAGAGGCAGGGGCAGTGACCAGAAGCACACAGGAAATACTCACCCCCCCACACACACACACACCTAGCAGGTCACCTCCAGATATGTGCTTCGAAGCTAAACCCTGAGGAGAGGGAAACCTGGGACCCTGCCTGTCCTCCTGGCATTCCTTAAACTGAAGATCAGTTTATAAAGCTTGTCTCCCCCCCATGTGACTCAGGGCAGGAGTCAACCCTCAGGTCTGGGGTGCCTCTTCACTCCACACTGGGTCCCACAGAGAGCTCTGTGAAAGATGCAGTGTCCAGCTTGTCTGATGCTTACTAAGAGCTATGGAAAAGGGCAGGCTCTGACAGCAAGCGCGCTGGAGGGGACTGAGATCAGACTTCTCTGAAGGGAGGGTGTGGTGCAAAAGAACCCAGCACCTGCCTGCCAGTGACAACACCAGGCCAGCCTGTCAGCAGTTATGGCTATGGCAGCTTGGCTGTCCCTTCTCATGGCTTTCTGTGAGGCCTCTTCTGAGGCTTTCTTTGGGCCCACTCTGGATTTGTGAATGGAACTTCTGTGGCTTCCTGCAGCCCCTCCATGGCTTTCTGTAGCTTTATGGGTAGAGTTTTCCCCATGGGTTCTTGTGGTACCGTCCGTGGCTGTTTGTAGGTGAAGGTTTCTCTGTGGGTCCCTAGTGAGGATTTGTGGGTAGGCCCTCTGTGCCCTCCTTAACTCCGTGCCACGCTCTTCAGCATGTTCATCATGTGTACCATCCTGACCAACTGTGTGTTCATGGCCCAGCATGACCCTCCACCTTGGACCAAATATGTTGAGTGAGTATCTCCGAGGGCCCTCCTCCTGCCCCATTCCTCCCTTTTCTGTCTCATGCCATGGGCCCTGGGGTTGCCGAGCTATGGAGGGTGGCCTTTGCCCAGCCTCTGCGCTCTTGCACTCTCAGCCTCATCGCATGCTTGTTCTAAGTTTGGGGCCTCAGAGGCAGGAACTCGGCAAACTGGCAATGTGGGGAGTTTTGTCACCCCTAAAGAGGGACATGCCAGGCACTGTCACAAGATCCGTAAGCATCCTCTCCATTAACCCCCTGACAAGGGGGTCAGCACAGCCCCTGTCCCATTTGGAAGATGGGCACACTGAGAATTGGAGTCCAGCTGACCTGACATACATCTGGGGACATGGTGGCAGGAAGGCGAGGGCTGTTCCCGCTCTGGTACTGTCGCCTTGGCCCGTGTCCGGGTCCTGCCTCCTGCAGTCTTTTGCAGCATTAGAAGACTGCTTTGGAGTCTTCCCTTCCTGAAGAAATGTCCAACTCCTCCAGGTCTAAGCAGACTTGGCAGGCCCTTACCACACTTAGCTCCCGGTTTCTGGAACTCTCTAGAAGGTGCAACAGCCTCTCTTACAAGAGTGGCTTACACAAAGGATCATTCAGGGCTGTTGTGGCTGTGTCTAGCTGCTCTGAAGCCTAAGATGCCACCCTCTCCCAGCCCACAGGCATTTTGGATAGCTCGGGCTGCAGAAGGCAGAAAGCACCCAGCTGCATTGTACACTAGAAGACCTGTGTTCCCTTCAGCCCAGAGTAGGCAGCTAGAGCCCTGGCCCTGAAGGTACTTGAGGGTACCCCTGGTTCCCATCACTAGTTGTAGAGACTCCACAGACATGGGGAAGGTTCAGTGACTTTCCTATCCATGATGTCGACCTGGCAGTCACCATATGCCTGTGAACGTGACCCCCTCCCCAAGGTGGAGTGAGGAGCACTTGCAGCAAGCGACAAAGTGCAGAGTTCCCTAGACACATGAGAGTCTCTGTGAAGCAAATGGTCGGGGGACTTGTTGGCTAGACTGCAGCCCTTACTAGAGCTCTATCTCGGGCACAGCCTGTTGTGATGACTCTGGTATGAGGAGCTTCCCCGGGGCTTACACCATGTGGGAAGCTTAAGACCCCAGCCCCTGGGCTCCAGTCCCCCTGAGAGCCCTTGCTGGCCTCTCCTCCCCAGGTATACCTTCACTGCCATCTACACCTTTGAGTCCCTGGTCAAGATTCTAGCTCGAGGCTTCTGCCTGCATGCCTTCACCTTCCTCCGGGACCCATGGAACTGGCTAGACTTCAGCGTGATAGTCATGGCGTAAGTATCCACTCAGTGTACCAGGGTGCGTCACACCAGCTATGTGGGCTGGGAGTAGGGTTTTGTGCGCTGTGTCCTGGGCTTTCTGGGCTTCTCTGCTGAGGTTCACATGAGTTATATATGCCATAGCCGAGCCCCTGCCTTGCTCTACAGCAATTTGAAGACAAGATGGAGACTTAGCTGCTTGTTCTAGTGGGGCAAGGCAGGTCCATCAGGGACTCAAAGTGCTTGAGTACTGGGCTCATCTGGGAACCACAACAGCCCTGTGTTAAAGAGACATCACTGATGTTAATATTCCATGTCTTGGTGTTTGGACTAAGGTCAAGTGAAGAGTCTGCTCTAGACATTCAGGAGACTAAAGCTGAAAGACTGCCATGAGTTTGAGACCAGCACAGGCTGCATAGTGAGTTTGAGGTGAGCTTGTTTTAGCAAGACTTTACCTCAGAAGATGGGGTGGGGGAGTTGATTCTGCTCTAGCATCCTTTATGCTGTCCAACAAGAAATCCAGCCCCAGATCCCACTGTGACCAGTGACCTGGAGTCCAAGGTAATTAATAGTGAAATTGCAGTAGAGAAGCCTGGGGAAGCAGCCAGCTTCCCCTAGAACCTGTGCCAGGAGATTGCCTGTTTGGCCTTTCTCAAAGCCACTGACCCAGCTCCAAGAGTCCTCCTCACAACAGCCACGGAGGCATGCTAGAGGGAGCCAGCCACGTTCAGTCTTTTGACATTGCAAGATGATATAATCATCTCTAAAGTACACACTCCAAACCACACCAAATTGATATTTTAAACAAGTTTACAGTTTTCTGTTGAGCCCCATTCATCATCCAGCCCCATGGCTCTGTGCAGCCTCTGGATGCAGGTGTGATGTCTCTCTTAGTCACGTTTTACCAGCAAGAAAACTAGTGCCTGGAACAGGACACACAGGGAGCCCACCACAAAGGTGATCGTGACCCCAGACCTACTGTAACCCCAGCTACAGCCTCATTTCCTTCCCTCGGGGACACTTGCAGAGAGATCAGGGTTGAGGCGTCCTCCCGGTCCACATACCTGGCTCTAGTGAGGCAGCTGGTCAGGACAGGGCTGCTATGTTGAAGTCCTGGTCAAGAACTGAGCCGGCAGACCCTTCATGGGAGCTGAGGGCCTGGTGTGTGACAGACTGAGCTCTGTACCTCAGCAAAGAGCATGCACAGGGAGTTGTACCCCATGCCAGTGCAAGTCCTGGATTCCCCTGGAACGGAAGAGGTTGGTGGGATCAGAGCTCACTTTAGTTCCCACTGTCTTGGACTCTTGAATGCACCTGAGCTATGCTGTAGGGGACAGTGAGCTAAAAGAGGAGCTGGGCTCTTGGGGTGTTTTGGGACACTCTCGGGCTAGATGGAGAGCCTGGTGGGTAGACATTTTATCTGAGGCTATTTCTAGGTATATGTAAACTGACTCCAGGTCTCCCATTTTACAGATAGGGAAGCAGGCTCAGAGACAATATACCACCTCCCCAAAGTGTTGCTTCACGCCTGGATGGAGCTGAATGAGCAAAGGGAAAAATAGTAGGACATGAAGTTGGAGAGTGGTGTGTTGGGGGTAGAGCATACTGTCTGTCCTCCAGGGTCAGGTAAGAGCCAGGCAGGATGAGAACCACTAGGGGAAGAGAGCTGCAGGGCTGTGAGATGACAGAGCTACTGTGTGGACCACAGATGAGCTGGAAATGGGCAGAAACAGACAACAGCTAGTAGTCTCCTGTCATAGCCAGGAGTGAGAGGAGTGGCTGAGACCATCGTCTGAGCAGCATGGAGGAGCCTGGTCAGTGGTGGGCCTTTTGAAGGTGTGACTGGTGGGTTTTGCTTGTAACAGATGGTTGGCTGGCAATGCTACTTGTGGAAATGGAGACTCTGAGGGAGGAGCCAGCTGAAGGAAGGAGGGAGTCAGGAGTACAGTTGGGGATATCTTAGTTGTGGAAGATACAATAGGATCTTCCAGCCTGGAGTTTGGGAGAGTGATCCAAGGGGAGGAATCAATTGGGAGCCACTGGGGACTGAAGACATTGAAAGCCAGACAAGATAACCTAGGTCGGAGCATGGCTGTAGCTGGTTCTGTGAAAAGCACCAACATCTGTAGGTCAAGAAACTGGGGTGGGGAGTGCCAGAGAAATTGTTCAGTCATCAAGAGGGCTTTCTGCTCTTCAAAAGGAGGAACAGGTTCAGTTCACACATTTTGAGTGGCTCACAACCACCTGCAGCTCCAGTTCCAGGGGACCCGATGCCCTGTCCTGTTGTCCACAGGCACTGCACACACAGGGTGCACATTCACACACCCAGGCACATGCTTGTGCGCGTGCACACACACACACATACACACATACACACACACACACACACACACACACACACACACACACACACACACACACAAATAAGCAAATACTTTTTTTAAAGGGGGAGAGCAGAGGAATTGGTGAGAGAGCTTAATGATTAAGAACACTGGTTGTTCTTCCAGAAGGCCTGGGTTCAATTCCCAGCACTCATAGTGGCTCTCTGTAACTCCAGTTCCAGAGGATCCGATGCCCTCTTCTGGCCTGTGTGGGAGTATGAGGCATGCACGTGGCATACAGACATACACTCACATATATAATGTAATGTAATGTAAGCCACACACTCACATATATAATGTAAAGGAGGGGATGGTGCACAAAGTGGGACCCAGAGAGAACTGGCCAGCTGTGGGGAGGACACCCAGGAGAGTGGTACCCAAAAGCCAAGAAGGAAGGACATTCAATGAGAGCATACCAGGAAGATGCCGCCGACGGTCGTGACAGATGGGCAGATGCAACCGCAGAGGGCCTGTGGGCCTGTGAGTGGGGTGGGAGGCTCTGCACCTGGGTAGACAGGGTCTGGGGTGGGGAAGGAAGCGTGAAATGAGGGTCTCTAACTCATGGAGTGTCTGTGAAACAAGACAGAAAATGGCATGGTGTCCAGAGGGAAACGGGAAGGACTGGGAAAGAGGAGCAACTAATGGAAGTGATCCCAGAGAGAGGGGACCTCTGGTGAAGGCCGGGGGTGAGGGCGCCCTGAGCCAGAGGGACTCGGGTGCTGAGGAGGGGCATTGACCTTCAGCCGGGAGGCAGAATTCTGGCTGGAGGTGGAGGCAGATTGGCAGGGCTGATGAGGAGAGGAGAAGGCATCTCTCCTCTGATTGCCTCTATTTTCTCTGTGAAGTGATGATCAGTGCGAAGGGAGTTGCGGGGGGCGAGTCTGGGGTTTGAGAGGGGAACTTGTCAGACCCAAGGCTTCACTGTCCTGGTGTTTGGAGTGGTGGCAGGCTGGGCTCTGGTTCTGGGGTCTCTGAAGGATGTGGGGGTGACCAGGAATCCACAGAGCATAGAGAATGTCAGGCAAGAAAGTGTTCAACATCTGCCTCCTACTTCCCCATCCTGGAGCCTGCGGAATTACCGTGGAGAGGCAGCTATATGTACTCCAGGGAAAGCCGTCACCCAGGCCAGCTCGCCCGGAGATCAGCCCTGGCGTCTAGAGGTGCTGTCTCTGTGTGGCTTCACATCACTGGCAAGTCCTACAGGACCCTGTCTCGAGAGAGTCCCTGACCCCTTCCCCCGTGGAATTCCATGGCCAACCACTCCTTCTTCTGGGAACCATGAAGAAAATGTGATGTGTTTCCCAATGAATCCAGTCATACCTGTGCTGAGAACAGGCAGGACAGGGGATCTGGACTTGATTCTTGCATAGGCACATTTCTGGGCATCTAGAGAAATAGCCTACCCACTTGTGCCAGGACTGCACGGACTGCTGGAATGCCAGCTCTCTGTCACTAGTCGACCCTGCACCAAAGCTTTGGCGCATGCCCACTGTGCCTCATGAAAGCCGGCAGTCCCCACCTCTGAGATATATACTGCTATAATGAAATGAGCGCACAGGACCTTCAGAGGAGTCTTGGGTGGGGCAGAATTGAATGAAGTGAAACAACATCCAGCCCTCCCTTTGGGGAAACTGAGGCTCAGAGGCAATCTTCCTGCCCATAATGATAGAGTCAGCAGCTACCCTGGGTGTCCCAGCTCCTTGCCGGGGATGGATGAGAGAGCCACCCATCCCAGCGCACTCTCCTTGCCAGGTTTCCCTCTGACACCCCATCCAGTTTAGAAGCTGGTGCAGGGGGTGCTGGGAACCTTGTCAGGCTCAGATCCCTGTCCAGCATCCAGAGATTTTCCTGCCCCCCCCCAAGCTGGGCATTACCTGCCAGTTAATAGCCTCCCACCTTCTGGGGTTGTTATGGAAACCAAACCTGGAGGGAAAGGAGGGAGGGCACAGAGGAGGGGGCCAGTCGCCACAGGAGCTAACAGCGTGGGCTGCACTGTCTCAGGGTGAGGGTGGAGCAGGGGAAGTCCAGCATGTGCTGTTCCTTGGAGATTCTCAGCCCCCAGAAAGCCCGCAGTGTGCTGGCGGTGGTGTGACTGTGCAGAACTCTCACCCATTACCCTCTTTCCGTATCAGGCCCATCATCTTACCCAGTTGCCTACCACTGGCCAGCCACTCAGCCAGCCAAGAGGTAGACTGGCTTGGGGGAGAGTGTTGCTCACCCCTCACACATTCTGTTGACATCACTTATAAAACAGGCTGTCTGCTATGAAAAGGTCTCCCTTGTTCTGCCACAGTTGGAAGCTCCAAGAGAGGCCTCAGTGGAAACCCAGTATTCCTTTGGTGGGAGGTGGCCAAGTTCTGTTTAGGTAGAGTGAAAACAGCCAGTAGCCACCCGGTCACATGGTGGTCCCAGACACACCTGCCCTCCTCCCTCAGCTCTGGTTGCTCCTGCGGGACTTCCTCTAACCCCAGGCTGGCCTTCCAGACAAATATCACCAGCAGTTATGTCTCATTTCCAGCCATATGATGGTGGCAAGCCCACCAGGGAATAGCTGCCAGCAGCCTGTCCATATCACCCAGGGGTCCCGGCTCCTTTGCACTCAGTACTCACTCCTGAACAGGCAGCACTGGCTTCCTGGATCCTTGGAGGCAGGGTTAAGCAGGACCTTCTCTGAGACATCAGCAGACAAACCAGGCCTTTCAGGGACAGGAGGGGGGAAGCAAGATGGCCTGTCCCCTCCTTTTCTTGTACACTTGCTCTCCTCACTCCCTGTAACCAGGAGAGGTAGCCTTGAAAACACCAAGGTGCAGGAGAGGAGCTAGCAGCACAGACCACCCCCAGGAGACCAACAATGGGGATTGGTTTCTTGAACATGAGCCATGTCTTCCGTGGAATGGCAATGTCACCAACATTTCAGACTCAACTTCAAAGCCCTGTGGCAGTCTGGACAGAGACTGGGAGAGGGAACTAAGGACAGAGGTCTGGGGGACCTGAGCCATCCAGGAGAAGGGAGGAAGTCTAAAGATACAAGAGGAGAGTGTGTATCAAGTTAACCATTGTATAGGGAGCGGCCAGAACAAGGGAGGTGATTTCTGCTCCCCAGTGGATGGTGGGGTGTTTCTGACTGCTGTGATGGAGTCTGTAAACTGAAACAAGGCTGGAGAATGGAATGGAAATGATGTCACAGGAAACACCTTGGGTGGCCAGAAGAAGGAAGGCGTCAGGAATAATGCATGCCTAAGAAGGGAGCCTGTGTAGACGGATGGATCCCAAGAGTGAACAGAGCTAGGCCAAGCTGGACAGCCTTACCAGTTGGTGTAGACACCAACAGCTCCGGGAAGGATTCGGAAGTGTGAATTCTGCAGGCCTGGACACTCTTCAAGTACTGCAGGGCTGGTGACCTGACCTGACACCACCCAGACACCTGGGCCAGACACACTTGGTTCAACATCAGACACCCCGAGTTTGACATCCTTTGTTAAACACCAGACACCTTCAGTTAAATGTCACATACCCTGAATGTGAGGCCTTTGGTTAAATATCACAGGTCATTTGCCACTGGCCCTAGGGCCTTGGTCACATACCGTACAGTCACCTCTCCAATATCTTTGTGATCACGTGGCCTGCCCAGTGCACGCATGGTCACATGTTCTGCTTGGGCAGGTGCCTTCTGTGCAACTGGAGGCCACAAATGGTCTACTGTCCACATTCAAGATGAGAGTCTCATAGCCACTCAGCCCTGTCAAACATCCCTCAGACCCATGCAAGACAGAGCCTACGGAGACAGCACCTCCCATCACAGGAATGGTTTCCTCCATGAATTCCCATGCCATGTCTTGTGACATCACAGTTCCTAATCATTCCCTGCACAGATCTGTGGCTAGGAAGAGCAAGTGGCCTCAGCCGGGGCTTCAGAGTCAGTCAAGTGATGAATGATGAGAGTTTGGACAGTGCAAAGAAACACCAGTAAGCCCAGAAGCCCACATACTTCCAGCATTGCCTCCTGGGGCTTTCCCCACCACACACCAATGCATCCCCACCCTTGATCCCCAGAGTAGTTGCCTCCCAGCACCAGCTGATCTCAGGACCACCATGGAGAAGGCTGTCTGGGAGCTTTCTGTGAGCGTCCTTAAGGCTCCTAGTCTGAGATCATGGGTCAAGAGGAAAGGCCAGGGGAGGACCCAAGTCTGCCACCTCACCCCACAGTAGGACCAGGAGTGGGGAGGGGTGGGCACACTGCAGGAAAAGGGGGGAGAGGGAGAGGGGTGGGCACGCTGCTCTCCGCTTCGTAACTTGCGGTAACTGTGGTTTGGTCCCACAGGTATGTATCAGAAAATATAAAGCTAGGCAATTTGTCGGCTCTTCGAACTTTCAGAGTCCTGAGAGCCCTGAAAACTATTTCGGTCATCCCAGGTAAGAGCAGGGTTGCCTACCAACCTCAGCCACAAGTGACTCTCTCTTTGTTTCCCGCCCCTCCTCCTCTGGCTGTCTCCTGTTGGTCTGCTGTCACTGTGTCGTGTGTGAATCTCCCTTGTTACAGATACACAACTGAATTTGTGGACCTGGGCAATGTCTCTGCCTTACGCACCTTCCGAGTCCTCCGGGCCCTGAAAACTATATCAGTCATTTCAGGTGAAAAAGCAGGTTAAACGCCAAGGCTGAGGGACACGCCTGGGCCTTTCCAGCCACCTGGGAGCCACGGCTGCCCCCCAGAAGGCGCTTCAGATGTGCCTGTCACCAGAATACCTTTCCCAGAGGCCGGGGCGGTGGAAGAATGGCCCTGGAACCTCAGAGTGGGCTCTGGGCTGTCCACCCCAGCCAAGCCCACTCTCAGACACCAGGAGCACAGAACAGCCCAGGACAAGACGGGGCTGATCCCCAGTTCTTCCCAAAATACCCAATTGTTTCTCCAAACTGAATTCTGCTGCTTTCCTAGTGATAAGCTGGACGCACGTCATGCGCAGCCAAAAAGAATGGTGTGTGAGGGAACTTGGCTCACCCCTAGCAGTCTTTTGGGCCTGAGTGCCAGATCCCAGCCTGCTGTCCCCTATGGTGACACGTGAAAGCCTCTCCCCCCCCCCCCCACCATCTTATGACATGAAGCGTACTCTGTGGACAGGCATGATAGGGCCTTGGCGTCTACCAGCCCTCGCTGCATGGCGCAGTAGAGGGTTAGCAAACCGTGCATGGTAGCCTCGGGAAGAAATCCTCCTTGACAGATGTTGGCAACTATCCCCAGGATATATATGTAGGTCCAGACAGCGTCGGCAGTCACCATTCCGCTTATCCACACAGGAAAGTACTCAGAGGCCCATGTGTGTACAGAGTTGGTGCTAAAGGTGCCACCACTCACCCTGACCCCTGAAACCTCTTACTCACCTTCTAGTTCACTCTTCCCAGGTTGGCATGAGCTCAAACTGCTTGTATGGACTTGTTCTAGAGGAGCAGTGACCAGAACCTAGGAGGCCCTGAGAGTACACTGTCCTCAAAACTGGGCAAGAACTTTTTAAGAAGGTAGTTGGGGAATTGGCTCAGGGGGGTGAGAAGCATATTGCACAACCTTGAGGACCTGAGTTTCGATCCCCAGAAGCCACATTAAAAAGCTGGTAGTTGTACCATGTGCCTGTGATCTCAGGCCAGGGGGGCAAGGTAGGTAGATCTTGGGGACTCACTAGCCAGCAGGTCTAGCAGAAATGGTAAACTTTAGGCTCCATAAGAGACCCTGACACAATAAGGTGTGGAGTTAGAGGACACCGGACTGCCTCAGAGTTGAAGAACTTCCTGGACTAATGATTGGCTCTACTCCCAGAGGACAATGTTGGTGACTTCCAGGCCTGTTGCTACCCTCAAGGCATAAGGAGGCCAGCTCTGAGCTCACATCAGAAAACCAGAGACCCCTGGTCATGGGTTAGTGATTTTATAAGCGGAACTCCTGACCATTTTGTGTTTAGGCTGAATCTCCAAATGTCTCTCCTGGCCTCTGAAGCCACTTAGTACGTACGCAGGGAAAACCATGTCTTCCCAGTGTCTGCACTAGTATCCCAGGTTCCTGCCGTGGCTAGGCAACCCCTCAGGAGCTCCCATGAAAGCAAGTGTCACCAGCTGAATTAAAGTCTGCAATTTCAGCTGCCCAGGAGACTGAGATGGGAGACAAAGACTGCCTTAGCTACAGAATGAGTTCAAGGCCAGACCAGGAACTTGTCTCAAGTTTTAAAATAAATAAAAGAACTAGGGATGCAGATGGTTATAGAATGCTTGCTTAGGGTATCAAAGACCCGAGTTCAATTCCCTAGCACTACAGAAAGACACACAGTAGAGAGAGGTTTTAACAAGCCTTTTGAAGCCACCAGTCCCAAAGTGAGGCAGCACAAATCAGTCCCCAAAGTGGCTGTAGAAGGCGGTGCCACAGCCTGATGGAACGCTACCTGCAGGAGGAATCCCCAGGGCTGCATCCTAAAGACCTCAGAGGTCTCTGGACCTTTGTCTTCTCTCCTAACACAGGAGTCAAGTCAGAGTGGGCAGACTCCAAGCTCCTGCAATGTGTTTGAAACCTTTCTTGACATAAATGAACTGTGTCTTTGTTATGAGGGAAGGTTTTAAGGTGTAGGTGACCTTTGCTGGTGTCTCCACAGGCCAGAACAGGATTGCTTTGCCAGCCTTGAATAGATTATTTCGTTCCCAAGATCCTTTAGCCTGACTGTTGAGGTACAGTCCAAGGTGGGCACTGAAGCTACAACCACCATCCCTGTCATGTACCCCTAAAATGAAGCAGTCTCTAAGCTGTCAGACCAGACCCACACATGTGTCTCCCAGTAGGTACTCAATTCTGAACCGTAGAGGTCACGTGGATCCCTCCCCCACCCACTGGGCAGTTGCCAGCATGTGCCAGGATGATTTCCATAGAGTGCCAAGTGCCAGAGCCCTGGGCAGGCAGCAGGGATGGTGTCACTGTGGGGAGGCTGTCGCCTTCCCTCTCTTGTCTGCCCATCACTGCTTCTCTGTCTCTGGGCCGTGGACACAATAGTCACCAATGCTCTTAACACTTTAACAGGCTGGACAATGGATGGAGCTTAACCTGAGATCTGGCTGCTTTGAGGGTGGGGGTGGGGCGGGGCCCTGCTGCTGGCAGGGGAGCCCCTTGCCCCTGGTTCTCTGCTCGCACAAGGACAGTAGCTGAGGGTCAGAGGGGATGTGTGTACACATGCTTTTTTGTCATTCTGCTGTATGGCACTGGCTTCTGCAGGGAGTTGGACTGAGCAACTAACAGATCACAGCCACTCCACGTAGGGGGGATGGGAGCGATGGGAGGACCCTGAGGGTCAGGACAAACGAGGAAGAGGGGGTACAGCTCACCCTAGCCCCTGCCTGTGACCTTCCCCAAAGATGGTTCCTAACCCAGAGCATTACTCCACCACCCCACCCACTTAGGACACCACCCCACCCTGCCAAACCTTCCGCCAGAGCCCTAATCAGCCCTAGCCCAAGACCCTGCCTTTCCTAGTTCCCTTCAAATCATAGAAATTCCCTGTGTCTCCAAGACAGCTGGCCCCAGCAGTAGAGCAGGAAGACCCCCCACCAGGAGCAGCTGTGTCTACCCTTTCCAGATCACACTGAGGCCACTGCATTGGCTCAAAATGGGCCTGGACTCCTTTGGTGTGGGCCATGTTAAAAGGGCCAGACCTGGTACACCTCAGGCCCAGCTATACTGGGTCCTGAAGACACCTGCCACACTATTTCATATCCTGGGCTGGTGGAGAATAGTTTCAAGCCCGTCTGAAAATACAAAGCTGACTGGGATGCTTGCCCTGGGCAGCCAGGAGGAACCCAGATTTAAAAAAAGTAATCAGTGGTCTTCAAGGCCCAGAAAGCCTCCTTCACTGTGTCGCTGGCTGTGATGCTGTCCCTGCTCCGGCCCGGTTCAGTGCAGGATGCAGGCAGCTTGGTCCCCTTGTACAGGCCCAGCCTCCATCTAGAGGATTGTCGAGCAGAGTGTCTGTGGGTAACCTTGTCTCACTGTCCCAGGCCTGAAGACAATAGTGGGAGCCCTGATCCAGTCTGTGAAGAAGCTGGCCGACGTGATGGTCCTCACCGTCTTCTGCCTCAGCGTCTTTGCCCTCATTGGCCTTCAGCTCTTCATGGGCAACCTGAGGCACAAGTGTGTGCGTAACTTTACTGAGCTCAACGGCACCAATGGTTCTGTGGAGTCCGATGGCCTGGTCTGGGACTCTCTGGACCTCTACCTCAATGACCCAGGTATGGACTGGAGAGGGTGGCGGGAGACCATCCAAAGTGGGCATCTTCTGCCCAGGCCTCACCAGTGGGCAGGGAGACCATCAGAGCCACCCAAGACTCAAAAGCCAGCTGGAGGCCAGAAGCAGGCCTGGAGTGTATCCTCCTGGGCTCTCAGGCTAGCTGGAGAAATGGTGTTTGAAGGATAGGGTTGAGGGTAGAGACATGGTTTCAGCCAGTGAAGTGCTCACCACCGTATGAAGACCTGAGTTTGACTCTCACCATCTGAATTAAAAAGCCGCATGTGTTAACATTCACCTGTAATCCCAGCGCTGGGAGGTGGGGATGGGAGAGTAACTGAGACTCAATGGCCAGCCAGACCATCCAAATCAGCAAGCTCCAGGTTCACAGAAAAGCCACATCCCAAAATGAGAAAAACGGAAAACAGTTAAGGAAGACACCTGACACTTGAGAGAGCAAGTACATACACGCACACACACTATACAAGACACACACACACTACACTACACACACACACACACACACACACACACACACACACACACACTACACACACACACACACACACTACACACACACACAACACACACTATACACCACACACACACACCCTATATGGTTTGGGGACAGGCCCAGTCCAGAGTGCTGGCAATGGTGAGGAGACCAGCTCCCTGGTCCCTTGTGAGTGTCACCATGCTTGGTTAAGATCTTTTGACGCAGTGCCCTTGCTGAGTTCCATGCTGCTGCTCCAGTGTACACACACCCTAGGGTCCTTCAAGAAGGTCTCGACAAACTGCCTTGTGTGGTTGTACACGCCCTTCCTCTCATGGCCTCTCCAGGCTGCAGGGCACCAACTCCTTCAGTAAGCGCACCGTTCATCTAGACCAGAGGTGCTGGGCCACGAGTATGCACAGGGCTCTCCTGCAGTTAGGGCCTCTTACATACGAGCGCGAGGGCCCTACTGCAAAACAAGCAGACAAAAGAGCCAGTGAGTGAATGTGGCTATGATTCTACTGTGGCCTCACAGAAATGGATGGCTCCAAGCCTCACCATACGCCAGAGGAGCCACCTGGAAGGTTCCAGAAAGCGCAGACTAGAGGCCCTGCCCTGCTTCTGAGTCAAGTGTAGCTGGCGTTCAGGAAGCTACAGTTCAGCCAATTCTCAGACACTAATGTTACTGGTCAGGCCCGCACTTAGAGAAACGCTTCCCAAGACAAAGGTGGGTGGTGGTGACTGATGGGGAGATGGCAGGACAGGTGGCCCATGTCTCACCTGGTCTGGACCCAGCCCCATCTGAATGCAGTGTTGCCATGGTGATGGGCAGGCATCTCTTCTAACAGTTTGTGTTGTGGCAGTGGGCCACACCGTGACAAGGCAGCCAAGTTGGAGCTCTGCCCAGACCCTTGCCTCCTGGTTCAGGGCCTCTCTCAGCCCTGGCTACCCCCTGAGTGGTTTGGAGCAGGGTGTGGAAGCTGCCTATAGGGACAGCTGAGCCCTGCCCAGGGCTTCCTGTGTTTTCAAGAGTGTGACACACTGGCAGAGAGAGCTGGATGGGTCCAGAGAAGCAGCAGGGCCACTGAGTCCTGGCCGGGCATCAGGCAAAGGATCAGAGCAGGAGCAAAAGAGGAAGGAAAGTGACTGGCCATGACATCTTTCCAAACCCAGTGTGAGGTGGGCACCCAGAGGCTGCGTTACCCATGCCCCTCACATCCAGGTTTTTCCTTGCAGACAATTACCTGCTCAAGAATGGCACCACCGATGTGTTACTGTGTGGGAACAGCTCTGACGCCGGGTAGGTGGGATGCTCCTCCCAGCGGCTTTTGGCACTTTCCCAGATGCCTCTACTGTTGACACCCCCATCCTAAGACAGTGACACCTTCCCTAGTCTTCTTTACTGGCCAGAGCCCTGGAAGCTTCCATACCCATCCCCAGTCACAGGAGACAACTGGTTAAGAAAAGCCAGGGACAGAGCTGAAACGAGGAGCAGGAGAGCCCTAAAGATGGGCTGGGATAAGGAGACCACCCAGGGTACCTTGCAGATTTCTAGACCTTGCCTCCAACTCCGCTGCCCTGCCCTTCATGGGTGAGTGTGGCCTCATTCTGGCAGCTGGACTGTGTTCAAGGCCAAGCAGAACACGAACCTGCAGCCTGATTATGGTGTCTTGACATTTCCTGTGTCTGGGTAGTTTCCAGGGCTCTGTGTGCACAGTAGTCTGGGATAGGCTAAAGGTTCACAGACTCACCACGTGAGGGACTGCTTCTGAAGTGAGGCTCTGGGCTCATGTTTGCTGTCTCCTTCCACTGTTGGAGAGATGTTTGGGGCGTCTTGGTGTGAGGCACAGCTGCTCCTAGGAGTATCCTGGCACTTGCCAAATTTCTCCCACCACAGTTCTGTTCCTGTGCTCGTGTGCGTGCGTGAGTGTGCGTGAGTGTGTGTGAGTGTGTGTGTGTGTGTGTGTGTGTGTGTGTGTGTGTGTGTGTGTGTGTGTGCGCGTGTGTGTTAAACAGGCATTTTTCCAAATGCAGCCCAGTCCAGCCCTTCACCCAGTGACTCTGCCTCTGCCTACACTTGACCAAGCCTTGTGGGTCCTCCTCTCCCTCTGGGTCTCCCACTATGTTCAGTCCTCCAGGAGTGGGCCTGTGCTTCCTCCCTGGGAGGAGGCAATAGCAGAAACAGCAACTGCCCGGAAGGGCGTGCTATGTGGGCGGAAGGAAACTGGATGTGGGCCTTAGAGAGTCCAGGTAGGTCTAGGAGAGAGGCATGGCCCATGATGAATGTGGCAAGAGAAAGATCATGAGGACAGGACCCAGAAGCCTGGCACTGTGTTGGTGACACAGCCTCAAAGCAGTTGGGCCCAGGCTGGACTGCCCAGAGAAACAAGCCAGGGCCCCTCACAGCATGTGACAGAGTGTGTATGTCTGGCTACAGGACATGTCCTGAGGGCTACCGGTGCCTGAAGGCAGGTGAGAACCCAGACCATGGCTACACCAGCTTCGACTCCTTCGCCTGGGCTTTCCTTGCGCTCTTCCGCCTGATGACACAGGACTGCTGGGAACGTCTATACCAGCAGGTGCATGGGTGCCCTGGGCCGCCAGAGGGGTGCTAGGCATGGGCTCCAGGTCAGGCTGCACAAAGGGCTAGCCAGAAATGTCCCCAGTAGCTTTACACTGGTGAGAGTTACAGAGGAGGCAGGGGAAAGGTGGCGAAGTTAAGTCCCTTTGTGGAGGATACCCTGCTCTGTGGGTGAGGTATTCCTCCACCCTATGTGACTGACGTTCTCTTAGATACACCCTTCTCCCCACTGGGCGAGATATCTGCCTCCCTTGAGTGGGGCTTTCTCCTGTACCCTAGCACATGACCTGTTACAGGTGGAACATGCTTCTCTCCATCCACCTCCAGGCTTTAGGACACTGAGTCCCTGGCATAGCCAGACGGTGACTTAGAAATTCCCGCAAGGGTAACTTCTGGCCGATTTCTCCTCCAGACCCTGAGGTCCGCCGGGAAGATCTACATGGTCTTCTTCATGCTTGTCATCTTCCTGGGATCCTTCTACCTGGTGAACTTGATCCTGGCTGTGGTGGCCATGGCCTATGAGGAGCAAAACCAAGCCACCATCGCTGAGACGGAGGAGAAGGAGAAGCGCTTCCAGGAGGCCATGGAGATGCTCAAGAAGGAGCACGAGGTGGGTGAGCAGTGCCTGGGGCTGTGGTGCATGCTGGGTAAGGCCAGTCAATGGTGCATGCTGGGTAAGGCCAGTCAATGGTGCATGCTGGGTAGAAGGCGTACTTTTACTGGGCAAGGTGGTAGTCCGGTAAAATTGTTCCCTATGACCACCTTGTTTTCTAGGTAGTACAAACTGGGTGCACATGACGGCTTCTCAGTAAATAAGGCCTCTGTGGACACTGCACATGCCTGGTACCAGGTCCATGCCTATGGATAGCTTACTCTAGCCAAGGGATTCTTCCTGGTGGGTTAGTGAATGAAGTCCAAGGTTGGAGACTTAAGCGTGAATCCTTGGCAGCTCCCCTGGGGTAGCTCTCAGAAGCTGTTGGAAACCAAGATGAAGGGGATGGGGAAAAGTCAGTTGTGCAGGTGCTTGCCACACAAGCGTGGGGATCTGAATTCAGAACCTGAAACCTCATCCAAAAGCAGTGTGCCAGATCCTGCTGGGGAGGTGGACACAAACAGACCCCGGGGCTCGCTGGCAGCCAGCCTACACTAAATCAGTCAGTGCCAGGTCCCAACAAGAAAGGTCTCAAAAACAGAGGTGGATGTCCGCGAGGAAGAGCACCTGAGGCTAACTTCTGATCTGTACACACACGGAAAGGAATTAGAAAACGGAACCAGTTTGGAGGAATCTGTGTGTGTTTACTGCCTCCTGGTGCTCCCTCCAGGGTCCTCCTGGCCAGGTCCTCCATGGTGCTCCCTCCAGGGTCCTCCTGGCCAGGTCCTCCATGGTTCTCCCTCCAGGGTCCTCCTTGCCAGGTCCTCCATGGTACTCCCCCCAGGGCCCTCCTGGCCAGGTCCTCCATGGTGCTCCCCCCAGGGCCCTCCTGGCCAGGTCCTCCATGGTGCTCCCCCCAGGGTCCTCCTGACCAGGTTCTCCATGGTGCTACCCCCAGGGCCCTCCTGACCAGGTCCTCCATGGTGCTCCCTCCAGGGTCCTCCTGGCCAGGTCCTCCATGGTGCTCCCCCCAGGGCCCTCCTGGCCAGGTCCTCCATGGTGCTCCCCCCAGGGTCCTCCTGACCAGGTTCTCCATGGTGCTACCCCCAGGGCCCTCCTGACCAGGTCCTCCATGGTGCTCCCTCCAGGGCCCTCCTGGCCAGGTCCTCCATGGTGCTCCCCCCAGGGTCCTCCTGGCCAGGTTCTCCATGGTGCTCCCCCCAGGGTCCTCCTGGCCAGGTGCACCTTCAAGAAGATCACCTGTCATTTTATTCTGCTGTTTCCTCTGTTCACCAACACCATCAGCTCAACTGTTCCACATCCCTGCTTAGCTGCTTGCTCCCTGTTCCAGGTTCTGATCTTTCTCAAGGCATTGTGGGTCTGCCTGGGGTCTGAGTCAAGTGTGGGAGCCTGCTCAGTGACAGGACCACCAAAGCACTGAGAGACACATGGCTTGTCTAAGCCTGTGACTACGCTAGGCCTCTGCAGAACCAAATCACTCTTCTTCCATCTTTTCTCAGGCTCTCACCATCAGGGGTGTGGACACTGTGTCCCGTAGCTCCTTAGAGATGTCCCCATTGGCCCCAGTCACCAACCATGACAGAAGGAGCAAGAGGAGGAAGCGACTGTCTTCAGGGACAGAGGATGGTGGGGATGACAGGCTCCCCAAGTCCGACTCGGAAGATGGTCCCAGAGCACTGGTAATCCCCGTGTGGCTTTGGCTTGCAGAGCCAGTTGTTACGATAAATCTTTCCGCCAACACAGTACATTCCCCATCAGCCAATCATGGTGGGCCCCTGGCATGGCCACAGCCCCAAGCTTGGTCTCTAAGAAAGGCATCCTTGAACCCCTCGCAGCCCTTCCAGTGTCCCATATCCATTCTTAAAAGTGGAGGAGACGGCTCATACCTGGAGCTAGTCCTCAAGTATGGAGGCCAGGACTGGGGGCCGGGCTGTGCTGTGGGGTCAGAGGGCCCTAGTGTTGGTCCTACCTCTTGCTGCCGAGCCTGGTCCCACCTTCAGGCTCAGAGATACAGACATGAAGTGTTGAAACAGCAGATACCCCACCTCTCCCAAGCACCTACCTCAGCCCACCCAGCTCCCCTGCGGCCAGCAAAAGCCTCAGTGCGCTAAGAAACTGAGTATGGCTGACACCATGACAGTTAGGTGACTGACACCGTGAGTTAGGAGGCTGACACCGTGAGTTAGGAGGCTGACACCGTGAGTTAGGAGGCTGACACCATGACAGTTAGGAGGCTGGCACTGTGAGTTAGGTGGCTGACAATGTGAGTTAGGAGGCTGACACCGTGAGAGTTATTAGGCAGAAGCATGGGCTTGTGGATTACAACACCATCCCTATGCCCTCAGAATCGACTCAGCCTTACCCATGGACTTAGCCGGACATCGATGAAGCCCCGCTCCAGCCGAGGGAGCATTTTCACCTTTCGAAGACGGGACCAGGGCTCTGAGGCGGATTTTGCAGATGACGAGAACAGCACTGCAGGGGAGAGTGAGAGCCACCGCACGTCGCTGCTGGTGCCCTGGCCCCTGCGCCATCCCAGTGCCCAAGGACAGCACAGCCCTGGAACCTCTGCTCCTGGTCATGTCCTCAATGGCAAAAGAAACAGCACTGTGGACTGCAATGGGGTAGTTTCCTTGTTGGGGGCAGGCGATGCAGAGGCCACCTCCCCAGGGAGCCACCTTCTCCGCCCTATGGTGCTGGAACGACCCCCAGACACGGTGAGCCTGCCCCTGGCCTATAGGCATCAGCCCAGATCTGTCTCCCAAACTAATGCTGAGTATTAGGTTCAAAACTACTCACCAAATGTTGATCAAACACCTACTGTGTGCACTACTCCCAGAATATCTCTCCCCGCCATAGTTTCTGTTGATCAAACACCTACTGTGTGCCCCACCCCCAGAACATCTCCCCCTCCCCTGCTGTCAACTGGGCAGACAGTCGGGGAGGGGAGAGGGAGGGAAGAAAATGTATGTGTGAACACGTAGGGCAATGTAGGAATAAGGGAATCCGGTATTTCACACTTGATGAAGTATCAGTGCCAAGATGCCCAGTGTCCCAGAGGGCATTGCTGTATTGGTGTCTTCTGGATCAGTGGGTCTGGAACAAGCAATCCAGGCTAGGTGGCAAAGGGACACTCGGGATTCTAGACAACAGTTACTCAGTGAGTAAGAAATAGTCACTAACTTGTAACTCGATGCCAGCCAAGGTAGTAAGTGTTGGGAGTAGGGACTGCGGAAAGGAGAGAGGAACCCCCAACACACTTGCTAGGAGGCATTTAAGCAGTGACCACAAGAAGAGGAGCCAGGTTGCCTTCTACAGGGGGGAGGGGCTGGTGTGCTGAGTAGTTGATACCTAAACTCTTGACATTAACCTAGGTTTGGATTCCAGATTGCAGCTTACCGGCTGGATGGCTGTTGGCAAGTTTTTTTTAACCCTCTGCACCTCGAGTCTGTATAGTGGGCAAACAATACCCATCCTGGGACCACTGGGGACATGAAAGTGGTTGATGTGGACAGGACTAAAGGCATACAGGACGTGGCTGGCACTGTTAAAATGTCATAGTCCTATGCTATCAGTACCAAGTGTGTCACAGACAGCAAAAGCGCAGACAGCCTAGAGGAGAGCCTGTCTTCCTTGTGGCACCATGCGGTCAGTGTGGCTGAGACAGAGGAAGCCAGTGTTAGAGCCATTGTCAGCAAGGTGCTAGTCATGAGAGGCCTGTCAGTGGCACGCTGGTGACTACCCAGTTGGCCACAGGTGTTGTGCTGGCCCCTGCGACTCCACAGACAGTGCCTGGACAGACTGTTCAGGAAAGTGAAGTGTGCTCACACATGTGCAGGACAGAGGAGAGGGACTATCTGAGGAAACCACTGATGATAGAATCTTGATCAGGAAGGGGGAGGGGTGTGAGGGGTGTGAAGGGGAGGGGGTGGGGAGGTGGAGGGGGTGTGAAGGGAGGGAGGGGGTGTGAGGGGGAGGGTTGAGGGGGAGGGGTGTGAAGGGGGAGGGGTGGGAGGGTGGAGGGGGTGGAAGGGGAGGGAGGGGGTGTGAGGGGGAGGGGTGTGAAGGGGAGGGGGGTGTGAGGGGGAGGGTGTGAAGGGAGGGAGGGGGTTGAGGGGGAGGGGTGTGAAGGGGAGGGGTGGGGAGGTGGATTGGGTGTGAAGGGGAGGGGTGTGAAGAGGAGGGGTGGGGAGGTGGGAGGGGCGCGTGGCCACTAGCTGTAGGACTTTATGCCGTTAATCATCTGAGGCCTCCATTTCCTGCAAAGTGGAAATCAGATTTAACGTGTACGTCAGCAGGTGGTTGGACCAAGAGTGTTGAAACAGGTCCAGGGCATGTTACCGTTACTATGTGTTGTTGGCGAGAGTGAGCAAAGGCTTCTGGGATGCACTGGCAATGTCCGGGTCCTATACAGGAAGTTAAGGCTGGAAACCTAAAGACCCAGAGGGGTTGCAGAGTCATCTGTGTCCCTCGGGACCCTTTACCTGGAGGGTGGGGTATGTGGCTTCCAGGAGCCCTGAGCTCACAGGCCCCGCTCTGGAGCCCCAGCCTCTGGCAGGCAGAGCTCAGCAGCCAGGAGCGCTAATAGAATTTCCTAATCCCATTAGGGAGAAAATCATCTCATTGTGCTGCACATGTCGGGAGGAATCCGAGTTCACACACTTCATTACCGGGAACTCTGACTTCACCCATTCTCACTTCTGCGGGGCCCATTTGTAACTTTAAAGGGATTAGCGGGCCAAGATGGAGTCGTCTGTAAGGTTAAAGGAATTAGCGACCAAGATGGAGACATTTGAAAAGTCAAAGAGATTAGCAGGCAGAAGCCCCTGGGAATGCCTTCCCCACTCCTGGCTGGTCCCGGGCGAACCCATTTCTAGTCTGCAAACAGAGCCCTGTGTTGGGTACACAGTGCTCCAGTCGGCATGGGGAGGCAGGAGGAGCCCTGTCTGGTTCAGGTTGGCTCTGAGAGAGCCCACAGAGTGCCTGCCCACCAGCTGCTGCCGTCAGACAGCCCGCAACTCTGCTGCCAGGGTCTCTCTGCTTGCAAGTGATTGTTGGAAGCGCCCCCCCCCCCGCCCCGTGATTCAAAAGTTCATGACGTGAACAGGGACCTGCCTGTCCCTTTCCACTCTGAGCAGTGTCAGCACTTTAACAGTTGAGCATTTATCCTTCAGATCCTTGTCTTGCTTTTTTGTCCTGGAGGTGTTCCCATGGGAGTGTGCCCAGGTCAGCTTCTCATTGTTGTCTGTATCAGAGTTCAGGGCTGGGCTGTCGCCATGATCGATGGTAGTAACCTTCCTATTGGCTGGTCGTTTTGCTTCGGTATCAGGGATGGCGCTGCAGCCAACACCATCTCTCTGCAGGTTTGGTGTGTGTGTGAAAGAAATCATGAAGATAGATTACAAGACAAGGCTTCTCGGGACCATTTACAGATTTCTAGGTAGCGGCTTAAGAGGCTCCGTGGTTATGAGCCTGAGCTGCTCTTCCAGAGGACCAGCGTTCGATTCCCAGCAACCGTGTGGAGACTCATAATTCTCTGTAACTCCAGTTCCAGGGCATCCACTGTCCTTTTCTAGTGTCCGTGGGCACCAGAAACACAGATAGTGCACAGGCATATACATTCAGGCAAAACACTTACGTGAAAAATAAAACAATCATTAAAAATTGAAATTTTCTGAGTAGCTTCCTCTGAGAAGGGAGAAGGAAGCCACACTTCCTCTGAGTGACATGGCCTGCCACCAGCCTCAACTAAGCTCTGTGTTCTTTCTGTTTCTGTGAACACTGTCCTAGGGTATGCTAGGTTTTGTTCAGCCTCTTTCTGCCTTTAACTAGAAAGAGCTTTAGTTAAGATCGTGTTTGCATGCACATGACCATGTTAGCGTGTACTGATCACATGATCATGTTTGTATGTAGTGATGCATACGATCATGTTAGCATGTACTGATCACATGATCGTGTTAGCGTGTACTGATCACATGATCGTGTTTGCGTGTACTGATGCGTGTGGCAGCCTCTGGCCCTGGAAGGGCCCAGATGGCATATGCACACTGACACAGAAGGAAGGAGATGACGGCGGGCAGGAGGAACACAGATGGGGAATTGGCAGCGGGCGTGGGGCTGGTTCTCCAGGTCCAGCATCCAGTATCCCATCAAGACCACCCTCCTTGGGACTCCAATGACAGTGGCTAGAGAGCGTGCTTAGCTTGTAGTCCTGGGTTTGCTCCCCGGCACAGCACGAACTAGACATGGTGGTGTACACCTATACCGCCAGCAGCACTTGGGAGGTAAGGGCAGAAGGATTGGGAGTCATGGATATCCTCAGCTACGTGTCAAAAGTTCAAGGCCAGCCTGGGCTACATGAGACCCTGTCCCCAAAAGGAGACAAATGGGCAGAGAGATGGCTGACTGAGTAAAGGCAGTAGCTGCCGACCTCTGCAGCCTGAGTTCAGTCCCCGAGACCCACTGGCCAAAGCAGAGACCTGACTCCCGCTACTTGTCTGTGCTCTGACCTCCGCATGTGCAAACACACATGTAAACCGTCAACAGTCAATAAATGCAGTTTTAAAATTGAAAGAACACAGCACAAAAGGAAGACAACTCTGCCTTCTCAGTCCTCCCCAGCCTGGGCCCCCTCCCAGGCTAATGTATGTCTCCTGGTTGCATGCAGACCACGCCATCAGAGGACCCAGGTGGGCCCCAGATGCTGACCCCACAGGCTCCATGTGCAGATGGCTTTGAGGAGCCTGGAGCACGGCAGCGGGCTCTCAGTGCTGTCAGTGTCCTCACTAGCGCCCTGGAAGGTCAGTGCCCCAGTGTCCTCTAAACCTCCCCCACATTCCCCGCCCCCCCCACCTCCATTCCAGCCTCCTCCGTGTCTTCTGCCTGCCGCTGCCCTCGGGCCTCCGTACCGTCCCCAGACGTCTCTTCCTCTCTTCCGTCTGTGAATGTTCTCTCCTGTTCTTTGGGCTCTGTGGTTCTGGACCTCTTTCCTAGGTTTCCCACCTCTGTCCTGGACCATCCCAGGCCCCTCTCCATCTCACCCAGCCCTCTCCCGAACATCCCCCAGTCCGTCTAGAGCTACCCTGTCTCCTGCATGTCCTTCCTGTGTCCTCCCCATTCTGCATCCGTCTCAGCTGGTCCCGCCCTACGCAACTCCACACAACTTCTGAGCCAAACTGGGCACCTTCTTGGTGCCACCGTGTCCCAGGTACAGATGCTTGTGTTTTACCGCTATCCCAGAACCCCACCCCAGGCTGTCCTGTGTACCCTCATATCAGAACTTGGCTGCTCCACTTCCCGCCCTCATTTGCAGCCTGTCCTGCTCTGAGCCGTCTCGTGTCTATGGGAGACAGCAATCTGACATGAACCTGCATTAATTCTAATCTGTCCTATCTTACTTTCCCCATATCCATCTTAGTTCCCTATCCATGCAGCTGTTTCCTCCCACAGTTCCAGAGGAAAGAGCTGAGACGCAGGCCACCCTTTCCCCAGCCATCCCCCAGTGTCACTTTGCCACCCTGCCATCTCCCCCATGCAAGTCCCAAGACCTTTCTAGAATGCCACCAGGTGCAGCCAACTTGCTCAGCAAGCCCGGTTAACTAACTCCCTGGCTGTCCTCAGAGTTGGAGGAGTCCCACCGTAAGTGTCCACCATGCTGGAACCGCTTTGCCCAGCGCTACCTAATCTGGGAGTGCTGCCCACTCTGGATGTCCATCAAGCAGAAAGTGAAGTTCTTGGTCATGGACCCGTTTGCTGACCTCACTATCACCATGTGCATTGTGCTGAACACGCTCTTCATGGCTCTGGAGCACTACAACATGACAGCCGAGTTTGAGGAGATGCTGCAGGTCGGAAACCTGGTAAGGACCACGCGCCGTCGACTCTTAACTGGGCATCCCTGAAGAGCGAGGCTTTCACGGGGGAGGGGACTCTGAACATCACAGGGGCTTTGTGAAGGTGTGAGTCATAGAAGACATCTTGGAGGAGGAAATGACAAAGTCAGGTTTGGGGGAGCAAAGGTGTGTAAATTTGCAGTGGGAGACCAGGGCTTGAGCTTATGGGTGTGCTCCAATGCTGCAAAGCAGCAGTGAGTGCGGGCATCGGAAACGTGTGGAGACGTGAGATTAATGGTGACTGAACAGAGGAGGAAGGGCAGGAAGGATGGGGTTGTCCTTGTGCAGCAGGGGACTGGACAGGTGGACATTATTGAATGGGGAAGCAAGGGCGAGTGACTGGGGAGGGGGAGGGAAGAGTAGAGAGAAGTAAGGCTGAAAGGAAGACCAGATGGGATAATTAAATAGGGAGAGAGGAAAGGGAGACAAAGGGGTGGACAGATGACTAGAGATGGGGGAACGAGAGGACGGGAATGGATGTTAAGTAGGAAAAGGTAGAGAAAGATAGTTGGGTATATAGTGGATGATCAGAGAGCAGGAGACAGGTGGGTGGATGGTATTTAAAGAAAAGGAGGGAAAGCGTGGGTGGGTAGATAGATGATGTCTGGGTCAGTGGGTGGGTAGATAGATGATGTCTGGGTCAGTGGGTGGGTGGGTAGATGGATGATGTCTGGGTCAGTGGGTAGGTAGATGGATGATGTCTGGGTCAGTGGGTGGGTAGATGGATGATGTCTGGGTCAGTGGGTGGGTAGATAGATGATGTCTGGGTCAGTGGGTGGGTAGATGGATGATGTCTGGGTCAGTGGGTGGGTAGATGGATGATGTCTGGGTCAGTGGGTGGGTAGATAGATGATGTCTGGGTCAGTGGGTGGGTAGATGATGTCTGGGTCAGTGGATGGGGAGATGGATGATGTCTGGGTCAGTGGGTGGGTGGGTAGATGGATGATGTCTGGGTCAGTGGGTGGGTAGATAGATGATGTCTGGTTTAGTGGGTGGGTAGATAGATGATGTCTGGTTTAGTGGATGGGTAGATAGATGATGTCTGGGTTAGTGGGTGGGTAGATGGATGATGTCTGGGTCAGTGGGTGGGTGGGTAGATGGATGATGTCTGAGTCAGTGGGTGGGTAGATGGATGATGTCTGGGTCAGTGGGTGGGTAGATAGATGATGTCTGGTTTAGTGGGTGGGTAGATAGATGATGTCTGGTTTAGTGGATGGGTAGATAGATGATGTCTGGGTTAGTGGGTGGGTAGATGGATGATGTCTGGGTCAGTGGGTAGGGAGATAGATGATGTCTGGGTCAGTGGATGGGTAGATAGATAGATGATGTCTGGGTCAGTGGATGGGTAGATAGATAGATGATGTCTGGGTCAGTGGGTGGGTAGATAGATGATGTCTGGGTCAGTGGGTGGGTAGATGGATGATGTCTGGGTCAGTGGGTGGGTAGATAGATGATGTCTGGGTCAGTGGGTGGGTAGATGGATGATGTCTGGGTCAGTGGGTGGGTAGATAGATGATGTCTGGGTCAGTGGGTGGGTAGATGGATGATGTCTGGGTTAGTGAATGGGTAGATGGATGATGGCTGGTTTAGTGGATGGTAGATGGATGATGTCTGGGTCAGTGGGTAGGGAGATAGATGATGTCTGGGTCAGTGGATGGGTAGATAGATGATGTCTGGGTCAGTGGATGGGTAGATAGATAGATGATGTCTGGGTCAGTGGGTGGGTGGGTAGATAGATGATGTCTGGGTCAGTGGGTGGACAGATGGATGATGTCTGGGTCAGTGGGTAGATGGACAGATGGATGACTGAATGTAGTGAGTCTAATTGAGAATGCACAGAACCAGATTTGATTTCTGACTCAGCCCTTACTAACTAGAGACCTCAAGCAAAGTACTTAGTCCTGGTAATTGGCACAATAAGTATTTGCTGAATTTAGTAAATGCAAGAATCAGACAATATGGACCTCATCGGCAGCTAATGAGGCTGACTATAACATGCTGTCCTCCCTTGCTGAACAACAAGCCCTCAGCATGGGTGACGGTTGTGGTGGTGGCTGTTGTTATTATTGAAGACACTGACCCCAGAAGTCAAGATACCTGGCTTCCTTCAGGTGATTTTCCTGAGACTACATCAAGCTCTGCAAATTCAGCCTCTTCACTGCACAGATGGACACAATGAGGCAGGAGGGGGTATGTGGAGTAAAACCAGGCATGCATCTTCTATGTCCTGGCACAGGGAGATAGCCAGCTCCTCTCCAGAGGTCCTCAGAAGGACTGGCCAGAGTCCAGCCGGTGGAGAGGCCCCTAGCTGGGTCTCAGGTCTGTCTCACAGCAGACGTGGCCCAGCTGCCCAGGTGCTTCACACCGGCAGGTAGACCTCACACACATTGCAACCTGTGGCTATTTGCTTCCACACTTGATTCACAAACCCACAACTTTAAGTGGTAATTTGCAGATTTTTTTTCAACGTTTTCCCAATCATTTGAGCCCATTTGGCTGTTCTTGTACTTTCCTTCTTGCAAGTTTAGGGAGAGGTACACCTCAGCATGGGGATCTCGTGGTGCAGCCGTGGGTGTTGAGTGGTCCTTGGTACACCTCAGCATTTGGATCCCACGGCGCACCTGCAGGTGTTAAGAGGTCATCGGGTGGTCATTGTGGGATTTAATCGGATCGCAGACTTCCTGGGTAGGACTTGGCAGCAGTTGTGTGTGATGAAGAATCTTGGTGGCTGTGCTGAACCGTCAGCTTGTGAGTGAATGACAGTTGTGCTAAACCTGTCACTCGGTTATTGGTAACAGTTGTGCATTGTGCTGTTTGGATAGCTTTATTGCTACTATGAAAGGCTTTGGTTTTCTTGAATTTAATAGAGTCCAAGTGGCTTAAATATTATTGTAAAGAGACAAAACCACTAAAATAAAGTAGGATGGTAATCTTGATTGGGACAGACTCTCCAGGCATGTCTCCAGTGAGCATAGGTAATGTATCCTGGGGTGGGCCTTGAACTCACAATATTAGCTGAGAATGACCTTGAACTCCTGATCCTTCAGCCCCACCCCTCAGTTCTAGGTTTATAGGCATGCACCATCATGCCCAGCTCTTAAATTATTTCTTAACTTAAAAAAAAATAAAAATGAAAGTGAATGACAAGCCAGGAAAATTACAGCAATACATATAGCAGACTGGAAGGTAACATCTCTAATCTAAAACATAAGCAAACAATGTAATAGGACAATTATCAAAGGCAATGAGCAGCAGTTTGGCAAAGAAAGAAATACAAAAATAAAGGAATGGCTGATAAAACAGCTGTGTGCTGGGAACAGAAACACCGGATTAGCAGTTAGAGGGAGATACTTATCACACGCTGCTCATGTAGTTGGTTAAAACCTGTCTCTAAGGATCAGTTAGCCACATCAGAATCCCTAATGATGGTCATTGACACCATTCCATTTTTAAAATTCTATCCAATGAAAAGAATTGAACAGTATGTCTGCAAAATGGTATTTATTGTGACAGTCTTTCTAACAGAGAAAACTGTCTATCTTGGAGAATTGGTTAAACTATAACGGTGTATCTCTGCCGTAGAATGTGCCACAGATGCTACAACAACAATAGAAAACAGAGGGACTCTGTAAATTGTGTTTAATTAGCATGGAAAGGAGCCAGAGTGTCGCATGGTAAGCTCAGGTTTACAGTGTGAATTGTGTAGTCTCAGGAAAGAGTTCAAGTTCAAGACTGGCCTGGCCTATGTGAAACCCTAACTCAAAAGAACCCCCTTTTTTAAAAAAAAAAAAGTGTTTTTTTTTTTTAATTGTTTGTGTTTGAGTGTTTTGCCTGTATGTGCACCTCATGTGTGCAGTTCCCAATGAGGCCACAAGAGGGCGTCAGATTCCCCTGACCTGGTATCACATCCAGTTATGAGCTGCCATTTGGGCACTGGGAATTGAACTTGATACTCTAGAAGAGCAGTCTGTGCTTTTAACAGTAGAATCATCTCTCAAGCCCCAAACCCCACACTTGAGGTTCCCTGGAAGTCTCCCACTTACTGGGAAGTCTCCACCATCTCCTCCTGCTGAGGAGTTGGAAAGTAGGAAGCCATGCTGAGAGCCCACCAAACACCTGTGCTTTTCAAATCTGAAGCGGCCCTTCCTTCGGCCTGGCGCTCTCAGCTCCACTCGGGAGTTACAGTACATGTGCTGACGGCACTCTCCCCGCGCTCCACATGGAGAGTCCACTTCACACTCCCTAACCCTAACTCCTGGGTTTCCCGTCTCGTATATGTGCCCATTCAGGTGGAGAAGCTGGGCTAAGACCACGAGGCACCAGAGCTTTCTTTGTCCCACACGTCTGGTTGCCATTCCTTACGCATCATCACCGTCAGCTGTACTCTTTGTGACTTTAGCATGCGTGGTGTGATCCTAGCCAAAGAGGAGAAGGTCTGGAGCCAGATTTCAGCCACTTCTCGAGTTTAGCCAGAGTCAAGTATTAAAAAGCCCCTGTATGGGGCTACAGCACAATATCCTGTAACTCACAATAGCCTGTAACTACAGCTCTGGAGGAGCTGGTGCCCTCTTCTGGCCTCCATATGCACCTGCACTCATGTGCACATACCCACCTATAGACACATAATTAAAGTCCCTGTATCTGAGCTACCCAGGTCTCTAGGGCAGGGTCGGGGCTCTCCTATTTCAAGGCTTTCTAGGTGTTCCCAGGATATACGAAGGACAGCCACCCTGTGCTCCAGAACAGCATCTAGTCAGAATGAAGGTTCAGTAGATCTATGGTTCCCCAGACTCAGTATTTAACAAGGTTCAACAGATGTTGCTGATCCCAAAGGACCGTGTGGGTTTTGTCTCAAGCATCTCTTTGGTCTTTTTCTTATCAGTTATCTTGCTAGACAAACAGCTGGGAACCTGGTTAAAGTGGAGAGCAGGAGCCTTTGCTGGGCCTGCTCCCTGAACTGAGGAAGAACACTCAGGGGCGCATCGGACAGGCCTTAGTTACAAACCGACTCTCCTGTGCCCAGGCAGGTTCTAGGGAGTCCAAGCCTGTGTGCTGAAGGAAGGGGAAGCCAGTGACCCCTCTTAGGGGCTCTCAGGGCAGCTGAGTGCTTTGGGGTGTGGGGGGGCCTGAGCACAGCTGTACAAGGACTAAGTCTGGGCATATAAAGCTCCCACAAGGCCCAGAAATGAGCATAGTGGTACCAGATGGAGGACATGTGGCCTGCAGGTCAAAAATCTAACTGCTGCTTATTCAAAAGAGAGAAGACTCGCTACATATGCCCAGATGGTTCTTAGGCTGTGATGGGGACAGGCAAGGAATGTGCTTGAAGGGGCCTATTACACAGGTAACCATGGACTCAGTGACTTTTGAACAGGCCTGAAGGGAGAGAATCTTGTGGGTGGAGTAGAGAGATAGGGCAGCCGCGTGGAGTTGGGGCCTGTGACATGGAGAAACCGTTGGAACAGGCTTGCGTGCTGCGGGAGGAGCAGAGGACAGCCTGTATATTTGGGTGGAACCTGGAGGATTTTGAGGTCCCCTCTGGGAAATGGTTCTTTCTGGGCAGTGAGGATGGGGCTGGTGTGTGGTGAGGTCCCCCCAGCCACCTTCTCAGAACTCCATCTGAACAGAGAGGGAAGCCATGCCAGTATCTGCTTTTGGCAGAGTCCCCCGAGGGTACCCAGACCAGACAACCTCCCTGCTGATAGCTGACCCCAGTGGTGTGCCTTCAGCTCCCATGGCTTCATGCCTGCTGCGGGCCTGGTACAGTTCCCAGGACACTCTGACTACCACCCTCCTGAGTGTCTCCTCAGGCCAGACACTATCTCCTCACCATGGCCAGGCTAGCTCCTATGGACCCCTGACTTTGCAGCTATAACCTCAGCAGACACACCTTTCTCTGGGGACCATACCCCGCCAGTCTGGCATCCTTCAGGGTCTTGGGTTGTGTTATGGCTGCCCACCAACACCACAGGCTCCCATATAGCATAAACCAATGTCAGGCAGTTTGGATATGAAGTCAACAAGCCCAGGGAAGCCATCCTGGGTCCCTCAGGAATGCCTCTGGGAGGACGTGTCCAGCCTTGGGCATTGCACCGTGATACTGTTGTCTAGAGAGTTCACAGTCAAGAACTAAGAAATTAAAAAAAAAAAATTAAGCTCAAAAGAATTTTTTTTGTTTTCTGTTTGTTTTGGTTTTTGGTTTTTTTTTGGTTTTTTGTTTGTTTGTTTGTTTTTCGAGACAGGGTGTCTCTGTATTACTTTGGAGCCTGTCCTGGCATTTGCTCTGTAGACCAGACTGGCCTCGAACTCACAGAGATCCTCTGCCTCCCGAGTGTGGGGACTAAAGGTGCGTGCCACCAATGCCCAGCAAGCTCAAAAGTTTGAAGTTTACTTTAGTGTTGGACCTCAGCCACATATGGGCTTCAGGCCGTTGGTCATGTTTTTGGATGAGTTTTTTTTTTAGTATGCATGGGTTGGGGAGATGGCACTGTGGGTAAGAGCGCTTGCTATGCATTCATAAGGATTTGAGTTCAAATCCCTAGGATGGAAATCCAGGCATAGCCTGGCAAAGCAGTGCACGTCTTTAATCCTAGCACTCCAGAGGCAGAGGCAGGCATATCTCTACGAGCACAAGGCCAGCCCACATAGAGTTCTGGGCCACCACGGCTACATAGTGAGGATCTTGTCTGAAAAATAATTTTTTTAAGCCAGGTGTGACCATACACACCCATTGATGTGGGTGGCAGAGACCGGGGTGGCTGAGACTTGTTAAGAGCCAACCTAGCTCTAGGTTCAGTGAGAGACCCTGTCTCAAGGGAGTGAGGGTGATAGATTAGGGTACCTGATGTCCTTCTCTGGCCTCCACATGTGTGTATAACACACACACACACACACACACACATACACTAAAAACAAAATCCTACAAGTGTTCTAAAGCAGCAGCAGCAGCTGCTTGCTACTACAGGGAGGCAGTTGGCTTGCAGGTGAGGAGAAAGAGCACAGGAAATATGACGAAAGGCAGATGCAAAGGGCCTGAGCTCCTGGAGCCTCGTGAGGATGCTGTAGCTGGCCCAGCTTCCCCTGCAGGTGGCCGTTAGATGTCATGTCTACAGAGCCCATGATGAATGCGGGCTGTTTCTGAGCTGATGAGCCTGGCGGGTAGCCCAGAGGCCTGGGGAGAAGACTCTGGCAGGACAAGAGTCAGGAAGCGGGGTGCTTGCTGGCCCACACTAAGGACACTGACTCCCGCTCTCTTCAGGTCTTCACAGGGATTTTCACTGCAGAGATGACCTTCAAAATCATCGCCCTTGACCCCTACTACTACTTCCAGCAGGGCTGGAACATCTTCGACAGCATTATCGTCATCCTCAGCCTCATGGAGTTGGGCCTGTCCCGCATGGGCAACCTGTCTGTGCTGCGTTCCTTCCGCCTGGTACTTGCCTGGACCCACTGCTGTGTGGAAGGGAGGAGGGGTGGAGGGGGGCTGGGAATACCCTCTCCACAGCCGCTGTCCGAACACTCTCTGTCCTGCTCTGACTGCAATGGCAAGACATTTGTCAGGTGCCTGCTGGGTGTCTGGCCCAGGGCAGGGGTGTCAGGCAGAGTTAGGGAACATAGGAGCCATTCCTCAGGGGAACAACTGACAGTCATGCAGCTTTCCATGAATCTCTTTGAGCCCTAACAGGACCCACGAGTAGGGTCATATGGCAAGTTAATAGGCATGGCCAGGTCTGTGGGTGGCTCACTCAGGGCCTTGACTACCAAAATGGCATTAAAAAAGAAACAACAACAACAACAACAAAACTGAGAAGTGCTTAAATTACTTTGGATCTTGCTAAACTGCAGAGGCAGACCCGGGGGGTTTCAGATGTCCCTGAATCTTCTGTGTGTGGACCACATTGGGAGTTTAGGGTAACTGACGTCCTTCTGGGGCTGGTGAAGTGGCCAGGGAAGGCTTTCTGGAGGAGGAACGTGCAGCTCCGGTGGGAGATACAGGAGCAGCAAGAAAGTCCCGTCTATTAGGTTCTGATTCCGACTCCATTCCTGTAAGCCAAGGAACTTACAGAAGTCACTTCACCTTTAAGAACCATGGTAACCATGCCAACCTTGTGTGATTATCAGAAATTCAGATAAGTCAATCCCTCCTAAGCACAGACCTGGGACACAGTGGGTGCCCAATAAATAGGAGTGCCCCCCATCTTTCTCCGTGGTAACTGAAAGGAAAGAAAGATGGCAGAGATTGGGCAAGTCGGATGGCTTGAGATGGCCTGGGCTATCTGGGTCCAATAGAGGAAGGGCACCCCAGGCTGGGACAATCCACTAGGCAGCCCCTAGAAACGAGGTGTGGGGAAAGTAGGGCATTACCGTGGCGGCAGACAAGGGCTCAGGCCAAGAGACAGACTGGGGCCCAAGAGGCTTTCCAAAGACTGTGGCACATATCAGCAGTGACTCTCTAAGAGAAACTAGTCGGTGTGTGCTGTAGGAAGAAGTCCCCAGGGCTTTCAGGCAGGAGCTGGGGACATAACAGAGCCCTTGACCCAGACTGGTCACAAAGGCGCCTCCTCTCCCACTTCCTTAGCTGCGAGTCTTCAAGCTGGCCAAGTCCTGGCCCACCCTGAACACGCTCATCAAGATCATTGGGAACTCAGTGGGGGCCCTGGGCAACCTGACACTGGTCCTGGCCATCATCGTCTTCATCTTCGCGGTGGTGGGCATGCAGCTCTTTGGCAGGAACTACTCGGAGCTGAGGCACCGCGTCAGCGACTGCGGCCGGCTGCCTCGCTGGCATATGATGGATTTCTTCCATGCCTTCCTCATCATCTTCCGCATCCTCTGTGGAGAGTGGATCGAGACCATGTGGGACTGCATGGAGGTGTCTGGGCAGTCCCTGTGTTTGCTGGTCTTCCTGCTCGTCATGGTCATTGGCAACCTCGTGGTGAGTCAGCCGGGGCCTCGTAATGCACCCTGACCCGCCCACCCGTGCACCCAGACACCTCCGTTTGCCTCTCTCTAGCCAGCCACCGAGCTGTCTGTCAAACCATCTTCCTTCCCATGAATTCACTCGCTCGTGTGCTCGTTTTCCCGTCTTTCCCTTTGGACTCTCCTACCTACGCATGGGCCTGTGCACACGCATACCCATCCACCCCTGCGGTTATCGTAAGCACTCCTATTCATTCACCCGTTGGCTCTCTCCTCTATCTACTCATCAATATGCTGGCCGTCCACTCGCCACCCACCTGTTCACCAGTCTGTCCACTTAGTTACCAGCCCTCCCCTCCGTTTGTTCACTCACTCATTCGTTAGTCTCATCTTCTCATCCGCTCATCCCTACATCCATTCACTCATCTGTCTACTACCTTCCCATTCACACCACACACACTCACACACTCACACTCACACACATACACTCACACTCTCACACACTCACACACTCACACACATTCACACTCACACACTCACTCACACTCACTCTCACACACTCACACACACATTCACACTCACACACATTCACACTCACACACACACACATACACTCACATACATACACTCACACTCACACACACACACACATTCACACTCTCACACACACAGTCACACACTCACACACATACACTCACATACATACACTCACACACACACTCACACACATTCACACTCTCACACACACAGTCACACACTCACACTCTCACACACTCACACACACACACTCATACACACTCATACACACCACACTCACACACACTCTCACACACACTCACACACTCTCACACACTCTCACACACACTCACTCACACACACACACACTCACACTCGTGCCTGTTCCTGTGCCTGCCCACCCATTCACCCCTCACTCATCTCTCTGCTCTCCTCTTTACCCTCCGCTCATTCTTCCACCCATCAACCTACCCCCGCACCCCACATTCTCCATTCCCATATCCATCTAATGTGTCCGTCCAACAAGCCTTTTGAGGAGCCATCGTCCCCCTCCCCACCCCCCGCTTCTCTGCATTTGGCTCATTCATTCATCCGTCTGCACTCATCCTCATGTGTGTTCATGACTTGCTTAGTTTTCAATTCATTCCTTTATTGACCTGTCCCCCGTTACCAGTGAATTACTACCTGGTTTTGTGCTCAGAGTAACAGAGACTCGCTAAGCATTTCTTACATACCAAACATTATGCCGGTTGTTGGTGGGTATGCAGAGGAAGCATGGCCTAGCCCAGATACATGGTGGCGCTCATGGACTTGAGAGATGTGGAGAAATAACCCCCCGACAGAAATAACTGATCAGTGAGAGGCCATGAGTGACATCCCCCCCCCAAATAGGGAAATTAAGGAAGGTTTCCCGCCCAGAAGGGACACAGTTAAAGTGGCTCAGGACAGGAACTGCCTTGTTAGACATAGGTGACCAACACAGGGCCAACACTTGCATGGTCAGGCCCCGCTGTGAATAATACCTTGCCCCTCATGGGCTCAGAGTGTCAAGCCAGCACATAGGTTTAGATCCACTTCCCAGCCTGCCGTGGGATGAAAACTATGGATTGCAGAGCCACTCCCCAAACCTGCCTGTTTCACTATTCATGGCCAAGCCAGGCTAGAACCCAACAGATTGTCCACTCCTCAGTCCCCAGACTGAAGCTTGGAGCCCCAACGGGGGTCAGAGCATCCTGCACAGTGTCAGCAGCCCCCCTCTCGGTCCCCTCGAAGCAGCCTCCCCTTGGGGTGGAGCCTCACCTAGTCCCTACCTGGCTCCAGAGACCGCCAGACTCTGCTCCAAAAGGGAAACAAATGTACCCAGCACTCAGCTGATGTCAGCCCTCGGCCTTGATGCCTGGCTGAGCCTCCCCTCACCAGAGCCCTGCCATTTCTGAGCGGATCTGCCTGGGGACAGGAAGATTAGAGGCTCTGGAGGAGGGAAGCTACTGCCAGCCCACGCTGCCACTGCCGCCTCAGGAACTGGGCCGCTGCTGGGGCCAGCCGCGTGGGTGGAAGCAAGCTTGCTGCTGAAATGGGGAGTGATCAGGCAAGGCTGGGGCCACCCATGATTGACGGGGAAGCCCTGGAAGAACAAATTTCGGAAGCTGGAGACGGGAGGCCCTCAGGTCCTGAGTGGGTGGACAAGCCTCCTGCCTTGCCTGGAGCTTGAACCCAGGACTCTTAGGGAGTCAGGGTTTGTGGGACCAGGCATGGGTAAGGGATGCAGGCCACAGGGAGGACCCAGGGGCCAGGCTTGAGGTCAGCCTTGACAGCAGTTTTGATTAATACTGAATCCCTCATCCCTAGTGAGGGCATGGAAAAGGCAGCCAGGTGTCAGAAGTGGTCACTTCTCTATAGAGTTGGCACAGGAGCACCTCTAGCTGTTGCTGGCCATGGGAATTATATGCTGCTTTTTTAAGCAGTGGCTTCTCACAGAGGCCCAGACCTCACCTTCACCACCACCTTTGTCTGAATGCTCACCCCAGTTTTCTGGCAGATGCAGAGTCCCTGTGGCCAGGTGTATCCCTGGGGAGTTTGAGAGAAGTAGGAGCAAGGCTCAGAGATGCCTCTGGCCACCCTGCTACAAGGGCCACTTCAGCTGAACTCCTTCCTGGGGACAGAAAGGAAGGGCCAGGGAATGTTCCAGGCCCTCTGCCATCCTCATTTTCCCTCTGTGGGGCTAGGCAGTACACCTCATCCCACGACACCCATCGGGGGGCGTGTCACACACCACACAGTCGGTCTGAGACATCTGAGTGCTCCTGCCTTCTTTGTCTCCTTCCCTGCTGTCATCCCCTCTCTGCTACCCACACATGGAAAGGTGCTAAGTCACAGGCAGAATGCTCTGTCACCAGCCACACATGCCGAGCAGGTAGCCCACTCTGTGGGGAGACAAAGCTAATGGCTTCCCTTTTACCCTCAGACTCAGCAGCCCTTCCAAAGCCCTCAGGGATGGGAGTAGTTTCTTTGGGGGCCCTCTGCCTTGTCTCTGACTCCCCAACTTCCAGGAGGGATCCCTGGGCCCCCACTGCCCACTGTGCTCCATCCATTAATGCAAAGGCCAGAGGGGAAGAGGGAGGGAGAGGGAGGCCCTTGTCGAGGCTACTAGTGCCTGGTTAGGGCTCTTTCTGGTCTCTTTGCATGACCCCCTGCAAGCCCCTCACTGTCCCCATCTGTGGCTCTCTCCTTGACCCTTGGCTAAATACAAGGGACCTGGATCTGACAACTCTGGTTGTCTGAGCCTTTTGCGGAAAGATTTTGAATTCATTTCTGTTTTGTAGATGAAGCTTCCATATGCAAGAGGAGAAGAGGGGTAGGGGGAGCCCAGGATCTGTGCTGGTTTCTCATCAGGAGTATTCGGGGTCTTAGCGTCTCAGGCTTCAGGTTCCCCTCCGTGGTCTAGCAGTGCCTGGGTGAACTTGACCAGTTGCCTTGCTCGACAGGTCCTGAACCTCTTCCTGGCCTTGCTGCTCAGCTCCTTCAGTGCAGACAACCTCACGGCCCCTGATGAGGATGGAGAGATGAACAACCTCCAGCTGGCCCTGGCCCGCATCCAGCGGGGCCTGCGCTTCGTCAAGAGGACCACCTGGGACTTCTGCTGTGGGCTCCTGCGGAGGCAACCTAAAAAGCCTGTGGCTCTCGCCACCCACAGCCAGCTGCCCAGCTGTATCACCACCCCCAGGTCCCCACCACCCCCAGAGGTGGAGAAAGTGCCCCCAGCCCGCAAGGAAACACGATTTGAGGAGGACGAGCGGCCCGGCCAGGGCACCCCCGGGGATACGGAGCCCGTGTGTGTGCCCATCGCCGTGGCTGAGTCAGACACTGACGACCAGGAGGAGGAGGATGGAGAGGACAGCCTTGGCACCGAGGAAGAATCCAGCAAACAGGTACGCCATTGTCCTGACAGGGAAGCCACTTGCTTGGACAGGGTCCAGAGCACAGCCTCTATCTAGCCTCAACCAGACTACATCAGCAGTGGCACGGTGGAGAGAAGACAGGCCAACCCCGCAACATCTGGTCTCTCAGAAAGGCGCCAAGTCCAGCTGTTGTCCATCCATCCTGTTAGCACTCACCCCTGGTTAATGGTACAGGCAGGGAAAGCGAAGCATGGACAGGCGTTCTTCGTGGCTGCCTCTGTCTCCCCCACCCCCAACTCTAACTGTTGTGTGGCACCAGGAGCATCAGGGACAAATGTCTGGGTGAGAGAGGGTTATGGCTGGGTGACCTCACAACTGTCCCTTCCCTTCCTCCCATGCCTGAGGCTAATTCTGAGATTTAAAAATAAGTATCCCTGAAATGGAGGGTGTCAGGCACGGCACTATCTTATCTCCTAACCTGTTATTTTTAACACTTGGGACCAGAGTCTGGCTAAAACAGAGCGTCTGCCCCTCAGGTTTCCCTTGACCTGAGCTGGGCTCTCTGGCTGCGCCTTAGGTCCCTAGGTCAAGCATACCCAGAGGTACCCTTCCATGTTGGTGGCTAACTCCTCAGCAGGCACTAGGTGGGCCTGGCCCAAGAAAACAAGGTGTGGTTCTACCTCCTCCTGCCTCAGATGGCCTCAGAGTCCGTCCTTGACCATTTTAGCCAAATTGTAGGGCTGCAACCATAGTGCGGGAGGATGGGAGATCCTGGGACCACAGCTTCCAGTGTCTCCTGCACAGGAGACAAGAGCAGAATTCTAGCAGCTCCTTCCTTTCCCTTTGCTCTGGGACCAGCACAAGTGTGTGTGTGAGTGTGTGTGTGTGTGTGTGTGTGTGTGTGTGTGTGTGTGTGTACGTGTGAGTGCTTGCACACATGTCTATATGTGACTTGTGGAAATCAGGGCAAGCAACCCGAAGTGTTGTCTTAGGGGACTTGAGAATTAGCACGCCCTTTTTTTTTATGCAAACAGCACAAGGCTTTATTATAATTTGTTTAACGAGCTAACCCCATGTTAGCTCAGGTCTTTCATCCACCTGCCATGGCGGATGGCTAGAAAAGACAGCTCGAAGAGTCTGCATAGAAATCTTGTAGGGCAGCGTAAGGGGAGTGTCTAGGGGTACGCACAGGCTCAGGATTGGTGTGCCTCCAGGCTTGGAGGGCTTGCCCTGTGTTGATTGGTCAACTGGTTGTTATGGCCCATAGGCCCTCCCAGGATGGTTGCTATGCTCTGCACGTCATTGCTGTGCACTTGTCCGTAAAGCACACCAAGAGCCGTAAAGCATAGCGTCACCAGCTAACTTCTGATTGATTCCTTGCCACAAGGCAGGCACCTAACCTCCTAGTGACCAAGGCAAGGTCGTGGCAAGCACGCGTAACAGGTGCTTGGGGAAATGGGGAACTGGTCCCTTCATTCCCTCATTTTTTTTTTTTTTGGAAATTCCAATCATGGAATTGCTGTCTCTCCAGCGTCCCCATCAGGGAGTGAGAGATATTGGCATCCCCATGCAAGGGAGTTCCTTCTGACTAAGCATTTCAACCAGGGAAAATGGGTGACGTATTCTTTCCCATGCTACTTCCTGCTGACTTTGGGACAAAGTTGGGGACCCAAGAAGGCTGAAATGCTAGTCAAAAGCAAAAAATGGGAATTTAGGCAATGGGGAAGTCAGCACGCCCCTCTAAGTAGAGGTGATTGCACTCACAGGGCATCGTGGGCCAACTATACCCATTCAGGGAGTCTGAAGAGGAGAGGTGTATGCTGAGCTTTGACTACCAGTCCTTGCCCCACACTTACCAGGAGCCTCTCACTCACTGACCCAAGTCAGCTGATGAAGGGGTCTTTAGTAGATGGAGGCCCATGAAGATGCCAGGAAGCAGTGGGCAGAGGCTGAAACCCACAAAGCCAGGGCCCTGGAGACCTCTACCTGGGTGTTTAGACTCTGCTCATGGGGTCTTTTCAGCAGGAATCCCAGGTTGTGTCTGGTGGCCAAAAGCCCTCTGGGGAGCCCAGGGCCTGGAGCCAGGTGTCAGAGACGGCATCCTCTGAAGCTGAGGCCAGTACGTCTCAGGCAGACTGGCAGCAAGAGCGGAAAGCGGATCCCCGGGCCCCGGGGTGCAGTGAGGTAACAGTGGGTGTTGTCTGCTGCTGGGGCCAGAGCTGGGCTGTGAGAGGCCACAGCACAAGCCCAGCATTTGCTAAGGGGAACCACAACCAGTGCCACGGACAACATGGAGACCCACTGCAGAGGAGGGAGGGAAACCAGTGTCCTGACAGAGAGAGATGGTACCCACCCCAAGGCCACAAGTAAACTGTGAGCCCAACCAGCTCAGGACTCTGAGGCAGGACTAAGCCCTTCATTCCGTGTGTTTGCCGTCCCCTCACGCTCTGTTCTTGTGTCCTTGTACCATTTGGCAAGCGTTTGTCCTGTGACTCCCCAATCCAAAGAAGACTTAGTCGATCTCTCTGAACAGTCCTGGCTATATTGGTCACCTGCTGCCTCTTTCCTGCAAAAGTTAAGGGGTTGGGGGAGGCTGTCATCAGGATTTACTCTTGTCACACACAAAAAAATGCTTCTCTGAATTAACTACCACCCATTTGTGTTGTTGCGGGGATTTTTTCACTCTTGGGGGCCCGCCACCCAGCTTCCAAATAAATACACAGAGACTGATTATTACTTATGAGTGCCTGACCTTAGCTTGGCTTGTTTCTAGCCAGCTTTTCTAACTTAAAAAAATATCATCCTGTTTCTCTTTAACTACATTTTGCCTCTGGGCTTTTTAACTTTCTTTATGCTCTGTATCTTTCTTTTCTTCTTACTCCGTGGCTGGCTGTGTGATTGGGGCTGGGTGGCTGGGTGGCTGGGTGGCTGGCCCCTGGCGTCCTCCTCTCCTCTTCTCCCTCCTTGCTCCCTTCCCTAGATTTCTCCGCCTATGTATCCTCTCTGCCTGGCAGCCCCACCTGTCCCTCTCCTGCCTGGCTATTGGCCACTCAGCTCTTTATTAGACCAATTATGTGTTTTAGACAGGCAAAGTAACACAGCTTTACAGAATTAAACAAAGGCAACATAAAAGAACGCAGCACATCTTTGCATCATTAAACAAACGTCCCACAGCCTAAGTGAATGTTATACATTTTAAGCTGATATTCCACAACACATTTGGGAGCTTTTCTGTTTAAAAAATAAATAAAATTTACATATCTTGTTTAACTTGAAAACTTGAGAGTGGTGTTACCATGCTGTAGACAGGTGGTAGCCATTTCCCAGCCTCGGGTTTGCTGTAATACCACCCTCCTGATTGAATGTGTGACCTGCCTGGACCCTCTGCACATCTGGGTTTTAAGCCCCCCACGCCCAGGGGCCTGTATCATGGCCAGCCACACTACTCAGCGTCACTTGCTTCAAGCATGTAGAAGGGAATTCATGTGTTCAGAGAGTAGTGGGTGCCATTTATTTTCCTGCATCTGACCTCACTCTGAAGCCCAGTGATTGTAACTTTGGTCCTGTAAGAAAAGCCCTAGGACACTGACTGTGTCCTGACTGCAGGTCACAGTCCCCTCCCTGGATGATCTAACACTTGACATCAGGTGGAGTGGGACGATTCAGAGCGTAAAGCCTCAGGAGGGAGTGTGAGAGGACACGGAGCTTTGTGACTTCTTCCCTTCTGACATGTAGGGTCCTAGAAGAGGAAGAGAGAAATGCCAGGGTGTCCCCAGGGGAAGGACTTTTTCCAGACTGGGATGTAGCTGGATTGGGAGAATGCTCACCTAACACTTGCAAAGCCCTGGGTTTGACCCTCAGCACTGCACAAACAGGGTGTGGTGACCACAACTGGAGGCAGGAGGATAAGAAGGTCGCAGTCAACAACAGCTGTGCATGAGAGGCCCCCTGAGCTGCATGAGACCCTTCTCAGAAAGAGAAGAGGGAGGAGTTCCCTCCTGAGAACTCGCTCTCTTGACTGACAGCTGTGTGTCCGTAAGGCCCTGCCTAGTGTAACCTCAAGAGCATGGGGACACAAGACAGAGCCCCAACCCTCTGACTACTCCAACCAGCACACTCTCCCCTCCCCTGAGACTTAGACCTTTTCTGCCACAAACCTCAGAAGAAGAAGAAAAAAAAAAAAAAAACAGATATGGGCACAGTGACTCGTCCAGCGGTAGCCACACAGCCAGATTCCAGCATCCAGTCAGGAGCCCGAGCCTAGGCGGGCCTTAGGCAGCCAGCTGAGGTAGGAGTGAGACTGGACAGAAGCAGATGGGGCATTCCTTTCTCCACGGAAGGCCTTCTGAGTCTTCCGTCTTAAAGTTCTGTTCCCCAGAAACAGGGAGGGACGAGTACTCTGTGTAAATGACTCATGGGGACAGTGCTCCCCGGAAAGGCCAGGAGAGGAGAAGGGAGAAGCTAGACCAAGGCCAAGGTAGGCTCTCTGGAACAGTTCAGCAGGGGTCAGTGGGAAACTGAGAGCATTGAGTCTGACCCCTATGCTGTCCCTCCGTAAGGCCTGTGGTAACCACCCGGGCTGGCTAGTCACCAGCTAGACGGTTTTGTGGGGGCCAGCTATGCCACGGGACTCACAGTGGTCAGACAGGGTCATCTACCTACCCGCAGATCCCGGCATCAGCTACAGCCACAGTGGCACAGACATCACAGGCTGTCGGATAACAGTGGCTCTCAACCTTCCTCACACTGCCACCCTGTTCCTCATGCTGTGGTGGCCTCCGACCATCATTGTGTTCATTATTTTAAAATTATTATTACGTTTGTTGCTACTTCGTAACTGTAGTCTTGCTGCTGTCATGAACCACATGTAAATATCCATGTTTTCTGATGGCCTCAGGTGACCCCCGTGAAAGGGAGGTTCAACTCCAAAGGGGTCACGACCCACAGGTAGAGAACTACCCACCTAGAGCCCCCCTAGGAACCAAGCCACTTATCAAGGTCTAGGGCCAAGAAGGGAAGATTCCAGCATTTTCTCAGCCTCACCTGGTGCTCTGCCCCCACCCCAACACCCCTCCGAGCTGGGCGGGGAATATGGGCTGTTGTTGACCTGTTCTCTGCATGTCTGACCTGCTGCCGTGTGCCCGTGTCTTGGTTTTGATTCTGTTCAGGATGTGTGTCTGTGCACCAGTGGTCGTCCCGTTGTCTCCCCTACTGTGTTTGCCTTGTCCAAGCTAGATGGCGTTTCTCCTCCTTGATTCTCCTGAAGCTCCTCACCGGCCCACAACCCAGCCCTAAACTCAGGAGTCCCATGTGTCCTGAAGCCAGGTCCTCACTCTGCCCTCACTGAGTGGCTCTGTGGCAGGCGTCCGCCCACTGCCACCTCAGATTCCCAGGGTGTGCAAAGAGGGGGCCATCTGGACTCACCCTAGGCCCCCCCCCCAGATGCTAGGCTGGAACTGAGGCTCATGCTGGCCAGCGGTCACCCCACCCCCTCCCCCTCCCTTTCCCCCTCCCCCACAGGCCCCTGAGGACAGTTACTCAGAGGGGAGCACTGCTGATGTGACCAACACCGCCGACCTCCTGGAGCAAATCCCAGACCTGGGTGAGGACGTCAAGGACCCAGAAGACTGCTTCACTGAAGGTACCTTGGGGCCCTTAGCCTCAGCCACACCCAGAGGGGACTTGCATGTGCGCGCCATGACTCACCCTGAGCTGGCATCTGCCTTCCTTTACCATTCGTCTGCAGTGTGGGGTCATGGTGGGCCTGCCCGTGGTGTAGGCCTGAGCAGCAAAACTAAGGGACGACAGGTAGCACCATGTTTTCGGTGTGCCGGTCTAACCCAGGTCCACCTCGCCCGGCACCTAGGAGTCTTTCCCCGTCTACCCATGTGGGTGTGGTAGATGGCCAAGTTGGTGACTGGCATCTGAGCTTGTGAACGGGAGCATCTGGAGCAGCTGTGGGTTTCCTGTCACGTGCTACTGTTAGCGTTAGGGCCCCACCACTCCCAGGGCTCAGACGCTGCAAAGGTGAGGTGGATCATGGGAGATAAGTGTTTCCAGAATCCATCTCCTGAGGGGAGCAGGCTGGCACCCACTCCATCCCCAGCCCTACAACAGCCCAGGCCAGCCAGCCTCTTCACAGAGCGTTTGCTGAGTGTGTGGCTCTGTAGGGAGCACCCGTAGTCCTCCCTCACTGTGGTCCCTCACGCCATGCACCCCACCATTACAACCTTTCTCTCAGTCACTCCCTCAGCCAGCCTTCTGCCATCGACCCAAGTGTTCACAGGCCCTGTCGCCCCTCCCCCAAAGGCTGTGTCCGACGCTGTCCCTGCTGCACAGTGGATACAACGCAAGCCCCAGGGAAGGTCTGGTGGAGACTGCGCAAGACCTGTTACCGCATTGTGGAGCACAGCTGGTTTGAGACTTTCATCATCTTCATGATCCTGCTCAGCAGCGGAGCCCTGGTACCTCCTGGGGACGTAGGGCTGGGCAGGGAGAACTAGAGGAGGAAGGGGGGGTCTCCCACTAAAACATCCGGTCAAATGGGGTGGTGCCTCTGTTGGAGACGTGCTCCCCACCCCCTGGAGCAGACAAGCTCATAAGCCTAACACACCCACAGCACATAAGAAGACCAGAGCAGAAGGGCTGGCACCGGCCCTGGGTCCAGCCCACTGCCTTGTTCCACGAAAGGGAAATGATTTTCTCTGGCTCCCCAGCCTCCCACATTGGAACTCATCCACCTGCCCTCTGCCTCAGGCATGCCGTGAGGCCATTAGACTACAGCCAGGACTGGTGAGGCAGTACTGGCTCCTCACCATCCATGCCTTCCACGGGCCACCGGCTGAGCCATGTAGTTCACATCTTGTCACATTGTGTGGGTAGGTCAGCGTCTATGGAAACACCAGAAGCTCCAAGGTTCAGAACCTTCGATCTGGTGTGTGAACCCAGACAGCTGGGTTCCCCGGCCAGCTGTCTTGACCTTCCATTTATTCGGTGCTTTTTTTCTAAGTAATCTGTGTTTCTGACCTCGGGGTCTTACACTGTTGCCAGATACCTCAGCAGGTTTGAGATACCCAAGATCAACACAAGATAGAACCGAGTAAGAATGGGGTGGAGGACTCTGAGTGATGAGGGGTCAAGTGGTGCTGGGGCAGTTAGGGAGGACTCCCTGGAGTAAGCTCAGAGGCTCACAGTGGAGGAAGGCCAAGGAGGAGCAGTGAGACACCCCAAAAGTTCTCCATCTGGCTTGCAAGCACACTGCTCTGGGCCTGTGGGCCTTCTACAAAAAGACAGGCTAGCCCTGGAGACGGTTCTGGAAGGTGCCGGTGATCAGGGATGTATGTGATCCAGAGGGAGTGGGGAAAGAGCACTTGTGTTGTTGGCAGCATGAGAGCCCGAATAGGGAGCACTCTGCACGCCCCTCCCTGCTTTAGCATGGGCCTGGAGCCATGACTTGCATCCCGCCTGCTGTTTTACCATTGGCAACCTGAGCCAAGTCTCCGTAGGTCTCAGAGAAGTATGATTTGACAATATGTTAACAAGTTTTGTTTTTAAACAGCCACAAACAAGGGCAGCCAGAGCCATTTAGTCTGGGCTGTGCAGGAAAATCTCAGGCTGGCATAAGTGAGGAGGAGTTTTGGCAAGCATCTGGTGAATCTAATCAGGGTAGACAGCCAAGCACTGTTGCTAAAAAACCGTGTCAATGATATATTGGGAAAAAAGAAGTCTGCAAGTGTTATTTAAAGTTATAAACTTGTTTAACAGAAAGCAAACTATATCCCTTCCAGAGTGCTGAGAGTGAGAAATTAAGAAAACAGATCTTTCAAGAAAAAAAAGCAACAAGGAAGTGTAGAAAACAGAGAGTAGTACAGCCAAGCATGTTTTAATAATAAATGTAACTGGATAAAATTCACATTTTAAAAGGAAAGGGACTCTGATCTTGAAAAATATCATCCTTGTACAATGAAGTGACTCAGAAATACTTAACATGAAACAAAAACTTAAGCTAGTTGAGTATCCTGTATCCAAAATGCTGGAGGTGTGGGCATTTGAGACTGTCTGCATAACACAGATTCCAGAAATGCACGAAATTTGGAATTTGATATCACATAGACCCTTATAAACTTCCAGATTTTATTTTATTTTATTTTTTGCATTAGGGATGTATACTAGTTGCTTTTCTCTTTGCTATAACAAACTACCTGACCAAGAGCACCCTAAAGAAGGAAAGTCTGGTTTAGAGTCACAGGGTAAGAGAGCCCAGTTCATTGTGGCTGGGAAGGCAATGGCAGCCGGAGCACAAGGCAGCTTACCCACACCTGGGCTGATAAGAAGCAGAGAGAGGTGACTTTTGGCCCTCATCTGGCTTTTCTTTCTTCTCTCTTTTCCCCCAATCTGTGGGAATAATGCCACTCACCTCAGAGGGAGACAATTACTGCTCAGTTAACCCTATATGGAAACATAGGCACAACAGATGTGGCCAGAGCTGTTTCTATGGTAACTTTAGATCCAGCCAACTTGACAATGAAGATTGTGTGTGAATGTGTGTGGGTGGGTGTGGTGCACATGTCTGTGTGTGTCTCTGTACATGTCTGTGTGCCTGTGTATGTGTGCAGCTGTCCATGGAGGCAGAAGGGGGTGTCAGATCTTCCTGCAGTTACATGTGGTTGGGAGTTGCCCGGTGTGGTGCTGGGAACCGAACTCTGGTCCTCTACAAGAGCAGTGCATGCTTGCAAATGGTGAGCCGTCTCTCCAGCACCTGCATTAAAATATTTTGAATAGCAATGGAATTATCTTCTTCCCTCAGAACAAATTATTTTCTCTCTCACTAACAGACATGACAACAGAAATCATGGCCATTTTGTTGATGTGTTAATATTAAACAATGTTGAATTCAAGGTAAAAAGCTTGAAATAAGACAATAAAGGCCCAACCTACAATTAAAGTACAACTACTGGGGCTGGAAAGATGGCTCAGAGGTTAAGAGCACGTACACTGCCTGTAACAACAGCTCCAGAGGACCCAACACCTCTAGCCTCTGAGCACACCTGCCCTCGCATGCACAACTCTCCCCACACTGACACGCACACATATGTAGTTAAAAATAAAATACACCATCAACTGTCTTAGTTGTAAAAATGCATGTGGTATGTGAATAAATGCATTTAAAAACTCAATTCTTGGAGCTAGAGAGACGGCTAAGCAGTTAAAAGCACTGGCTGCTCTTCCAGAGGACCTGGGTTTGATTCCCCACACCCATGTGGCAGCTCACAACCGCCGGGAACTCTAGCCCCAGGAGATGTGGGCATCAAGCATGTTAGTGGCACACGGACATACATGCAGGTGAAACACTTAACACACAGAAAAATAAATACAATAGTCTTTTAAAAGTTAAAAACACAACTGTTATGATTACTGCTTGGGATTGCATAGCACTTAAAACTAAAGCCAAAAGCCACTGAGGGAAAATGGGAAAAAGCAACCAAGTGTAATGGTACTAAATTCTCCCTGTGATGAGTTTGCAAAAAATCAAGTAGGAAGAATAAGACAGGGAAAGACCTTCTTTAAAAAGTTAAAAAAAAAAAACAAGTTAACACTTAAGTAGAACTATGTACCAGGCACTGTTTTAAATATTTTATAAATACTAATTTCAGTTAATTATCACAGGATCCCTGTGAAATGAACACCACTGTTAAAACAATTCTACAGATGAAGAAGCTGCTGTAAATACCAAAACTAGAGGCTGCAGATGCATTTACCTAGAGTATGCAAGCTCTGCTGTGGTCCCCAGCACAGAGATAGAGATGGAGAGATACATACGTACATACGTACACACACACACACACACACACACACACACACACACACACACACTATGTAGATAGACACATAGATAAGCAGGCAGCCAGATGGATCATACATACATACATACATACATACATACATACATACATACATACGCAGGCAGGCAGGCAGGCAGATGGATATATACATACATAGAGAAACAACTGACTGGGGGAAGACCTGGATAGAACATGAGGAGAATATATGTGGGATGCAGCCAATGCTGTAATCAGAGGGCAATTATCAGTAAATGAAAAGAATATATTAAGAATCTTTTCTATTTTTATCAGTTTTTTCACAATCATTGTGATAATTATGTGTTTTTAAAAAATCTTCATTTTGGTGCCAGGTGGTGGTGGCACACTCCTTTAATCCCAGCACTCAGGAAGCAGAGGCAGGAGAATCTCCGTGAGTTCCAGCCTGGTCTACAAACTACACAGAGAAACCCTGTCTCAAAAAAAAAAACAATAAATAAATCTATGTTTTGTGTACATAAATAGATTTCCTAACGTGATGCCATTCTGATATTTTAGAATATATCTATGATATATTGAGTATTTTAAATCTGTTACTGAATTCTAATGGCAAGGTGTAGTTGGCTTTTTTTTTTTAACTCTTTGCTCCCTGACTTTTGGGGGCCCACAACTGAGCTCCCAAAAATAAATACATGGAGATTTATTCTTATTTATTCTTATGTCTGGTTTTAGCTTGTCTTGTTTCTAGACAGCGTTTCTTAAATTTTCCTGTCTACCTTTTGCCTCTGGGCTTTTTCCTTTTCTTACTTCTGTATCTCTTACTTTCATTCTTACTCCATAGCTGCCTGGGTGACTGGCCCCCAGTGTCCTTCTCACCTTCTCCTTTTTTCACTCCTATTTTTCTCCTTCAATTTAGTCTCTCTGCCTAGCTATTGGCCATTCTGCTCTTTATTGGACCAATCAGGTGTTTTAGACAGGAAAATTAACGTAGATTTACAGAGTTACACAAATGCAACATAAAAGAAGGCAACACATCGTTAACCCAATCTAATATTCCACAACAGCAAGGTTTTCTTTTCAAGATTTTTTGAGTGACCAGTTGATTAAGGGAGGGAAAGGTCCTGGCCACACAAGCCTGGCAGCCTGAATTCCTCTCCCAAAACCACCCAAAGGTGGAAGGAGAGAACCAACTCTTTAGGGTTGTCCTCTGACCCACATACACACCAGGGCATGCACACTCACCAACCCCTTCTCCCATACAGTTATCAATCGATAAAATTGTTTAAAAATAAAAACATAAGAGCAAGACAATCCTGAGCAAACCAAAGGATCTGATGGATGAAACAAAAATATAAATTAATGAATTAGAAAATAAATAGCAAATTGGCATAAAATTCTATAGCTACCATGTGTGTTCCCTACCCCTTTAAACCTTTCCCACGTCACCCTGACATCACCTTGACCACACCCTGACAGGCGTGGTCGTGCATACCTGTAGCCAGCCTTTAGGAGGTGTGGTTATGGTGTCTCCCTACGAAGGGTTATCTGTCTGCCCTCTGTATGCTGCACTCACACACACAAACATGCACACACCCTAATACACATACACATCTCGAGCACGCAAACACTAAAGATACAAAAATAGTCATGATAGAGCTGGACAGATGGCTCAATGGCTAAGAGTACTTGCTGGTCCTTCTGGAGGCCTTTTTCTTTATTCTCGGCTCCTATGTGGTGGCTTCCCCACCATCTATAACCGCAGTTCCAGGAGATCCTACATCCCCTCTGAGGGTACTAGACATACATGTAATGCGCAGACAGGCATGCAAGCAAGCAGTGTTTAAAGGAGTCCACAAAGCCCAGACAAATGGTTCACAGATAGTTATTAGGGAGCACTCACACAATGACGGCCAACAACCGCCGTGGTCGCCCTGCCCCTGGAGATGCAGCCTCTGCCCTTCAGGGTGCTCTGATCACAACCCAAGAGAGTGAGCCAGCCCCCCTCTTCCTTATAAGGGGTCACATCCACACACCTGAAGCCACACCCCTAGGATGCAGCCACCATCGCAACTCCACTGGCGAAACAAGACTACAACAGTCCTACACATAAAATAAAAAGTAATCATAATAATAGAAGGTGGGGTCGAGGCTGCAGCTCAGTAATTGAGCTCTTGTGGGAGGCCCTGAGTTCACTGCTCAATGTGGCAAGAAAAAAAAAAAAAAAAAAAGATGGTTCCGCTGATGAATCACTTGCAAGCAAGCCTGAGGACTTGAACTCAGTTCCTGGAGCCCAAGCACAGGCAGAGAGAAAAACCATTCCACAGACACGGCCCCTGACCTCCACAGACATGTATCACACACATACCCATGCACACAAATCACACAAACAAGTATTTTAATTAGAGGAAGAAAGGAGTTTGAAATTGTACGTTAAAAACATGGCCAACTGTAAAAACCGGATACAAAGAGCCTTTGCTGTTGATACTGTTTCTTATGGATGGAAACTGTAACTGTAACACTTCTCTGCTATTTTTTCTTTCCCTGTTGTTGAAAAATATAAAATAACTGGTAACAAAAGTAGCAGAAATGTAAGAGAGGTTGATGAATAAGTATGGAATCTTGCAAGGCATGAAAAAGGAAACAGCTGCAGTACTGTGGTCTCAGGCAAGAAGGCTCTAGTTCCCAGTTACTGCAGGGCTGGTGAGAGCTCAGTAAGGGAGCCTGAGGGTCCCCCTCACTCCCGAGGCAGACATGGCAGAAGGAGACAACTGTCTCCCTACAGTGTCCTCTGACCTCCACATGCATGCTATGGCATGCAATATCCCCACCCCACAAATAAGTAAAAACAGTACTTTTCTTTTTTTTTTTTTTTTTTTTTTTTTGTTTTTCGAGACAGGGTTTCTCTGTGGCTTTGCAGCCTATCCTGGAACTAGCTCTTGTAGACCAGGCTGGTCTGGAACTCACAGAGATCCGCCTGCCTCTGCCTCCCGAGTGCTGGGATTAAAGGTGTGCGCCACCACCACCTGGCTTAAAAACAGTACTTTTATTAAAGAGTAAGACAGTACTACATTCCAACAATAGATCTGAATGGATTTGATAAAATATCAGTAAAATTTATCTTCAGAATTTCACACAAAAAGGTCCCAGTGGGAGGACATAGGATATGGCTCAGTGACAGAACACTTGTCTAGAAACAGGTCAGGCTCTCGGTTCCATCCCAGAACTGAGAGGGACAAAACAAACTAACAGCAGGAAGGTCTGGGGTAGATCTAAGCAAACAGAGAAATGTCACACATAGGAAGACTGACTTCTGATTAGTGGATTTTATGCAGATTTTTTAATAAAATGTTGGGGTGGTTGACAAACCACTGAGAAAAATTTATTAAAATGTATATTTTCTCTTGACCAAATTAGATTTTTGAAATTATAATATAAAAAAAAACCACAAAACTTAAAAAAGCGGGGAGGAGGATTCTTTTCTAGTTTCAGAATAGGTGAGAACTTTTTAAAAAGATTTCTCCTTTTCATGTCTGGTTGTTTGCATGTATGCATGTACTGTGTGTGTGTGTGTGTGTGTGTGTGTGTGTGTGTGTGTGTGTGTGTGTGTGTGTGTGTGTGTTGCCACAGAGGCTGGAAGAAGATGTTGGATCCCCTGCAACTGGAGTTACAGGTGTTTGTGAGCCACCATGTGGGTGCTAGGACTGGAACCCAGGTCCTCTCGAAATACAGCCAGTGCTCTTAACCATTGAGCCATCTCTCCAGCCCCCTGCTGATGGTTTTCTTAATATCAAAGATTGTACCCAGTGAACATTATAACCAATGATATAACTGTATTAAATGCTGTGATGATGAGTGTGGTAAGATTTAGAGCACACAGCAAACTAGAGGCAAGAGCTCTGTGGATGGGGTGTGAATTGATCTCTTCTGGGGCTTGCTCACACTGTCCCCAAGCCACACCTTCGTCCTGACATCAGGAGTCTAGAAATTTATCCTCAGCAAATGGATACATGGTTGGCTTCAGTGTTGCCCCGGGTAGATGAAAGTGGGGAACATCTGCAAAGTGCAGCCTTTGAAAAGATTGATAGGTGCTAATGTGTTCGCTCTAAAAGAGTAAAAATTCAGACCAGATTGTGTGCACGCATTCCATGGAGGGAGGGAGGGAGGAAGGGAGGGAGGGAGAGAGAGAGAGAGAGAGAGAGAGAGAGAGAGAGAGAGAGTGACAGAGGATAACTTACAGGAGTTGGTTCTCTCCTCCCATGCAGGTCCCAAGGATGTCAAACACCCATATCATCTGGGCCATCTTTGGAAGGCCATTTGGCTGGGTTTTGAGGCAGGGTCTCACCACATAGCCCCAACTTAGTTTGGAAATGGTGAGCCTCCTGCCTCAGCCAGCCCAAGTGCTACAGTGACACCCACCACACCCAGCTTTGTACTGCTCTTACAGAGGACCTGAGTTCAGTTCTCATGTCTGGCAGGTCACAACCAACTCTAACTCCATCTCCAAGGAATCTTGATGCCATCTTCTGGCCTCAATGGGCACTTCACTGACGTGCACATACCCACACATAAATTTTTAAAAAGTAGTCCCAAAGCAAAGGTTTAACATAGCCTACAGAATCACTTTGTGCACATGTGTGGACACACGTGCACATTCGCAGATTCACACAAATGATATCTGAATGTTAGTGTCCATTCCTGTATGCCCATGAAATTGGAAATGCTGATTTTGAGAATTTTGGGGATTTATTTTATTTGTGTATTTATTTGGGGCTCTGTGCTTGAACCCAGAGTCTTATTCATGCTTCTCACTGAGCTACATTCCCAGGCCTTGTCTGATTCGTAAGAAGCACAATTTATTTTATTTCGGAAAGAATAAAAACATAGACACGACTAGATGAATAGCTCTCCACTTTTATTTTGAAGCCTGCACGTCCATCTGAGGGCCTGCATTGTGCCGCTGTGCTGCCCACACAGGCCCAATTAGCCACACAGAGGCCTCAGCTGTGTGTCCCCAGGCACTGCTAACCGCACTCATCCCTGGACCACAGCAGAGGCCCTGAAGTCAGACAGGGACCCAGGGGTGACTGAAGGACGCAGCTCCCCAGCATCCCTGGTGACTTGTTGCCTAGACAGGGAGCCTCAGAGCACACTGGCTGCAGAGGTAGCTAGAGAAGGAACAGCCAGAAGGCCAGAGGAGGAAGGGCAGCCGGAAGCCCCGGCAGTGTGACACGGTCCCCGTGGCTCAGAAGGGATGCTGGGTGGAGGCAGGAATGAGGAAAAGAGGGGGAAATCTTTTTGTCATCTTTAGTGTGCTAGGGACAGGCAAGAACTCCGGGCTGAGGCTACACATTTGACTCCTAGATTCTGAGGAGAGACTAATTGTCCTGGATGTTAAAGTCCACAGGGTTTGTAGTCGTTTACTGAAAGTTCTGCTTTGGCTGGGTGTGGTGGTGCACGCATTTAATCTGAGCACTTGGGAGGCAGAGGCAGGTGGATCTCTGTGAGCTCAAGGACAGCCTGGTATATAAAGCAAATTCTAGGCTGGAAAGGGTTATACCAGTGAGAACCTGTCTGAAAATAAGAAATCAATCAATCTATTAGTCAATTAAAAATAATAAGTGCTGTGTGGCTTTGGGGAATGTCTGAATTTTAAAAAGACAGAAAATTCTGCTTTGGGCCAAGTGCTTCTGGGTTTTTGTTTAAGTGTACTCATTATAAGGGGGGATCTCAGTCGTTGCTAGAATGCAGTCAATTGTAAATTTCCATGGAAAATGATAAATATACAAGATAAGTGGAATAAATACAAAATGGAAGGAAAAGCAGGGCAGTCTTGCACACTGTGCCCAGCAGAAAGCTGGGAGCTGCGTGCCTATCCCCCTCTCTGGCTTAAAATGGGCAAGTTTTGGAAAGCTCAATTTAGTTGTTTTCTATATCTTGTCTATTTATTTAATTCAGACTCTTACTATTTCTTTTTCCCCCATGATGGGAATCGAGCCTGGAGCTTCACACACCAAGGCAAGGCTGACCAGAGAGGCACAACCCAGCCTAGTTATTTACTTACAGTTTATTACTTTTTATTTCGAGGCAGGATCTCACAAAGTTCCCCAGCTAGCCTTGGTATCTCTTCTCCCCTGCCCCCTGCCCCCTCCCCCTCTGTCTCTCTCCAGCTAAGACAGGTTTTATGGTCTTCCTGCCTCAACCTCCCAAGTAGCTGGGATAACAGACCTGAGGTACCCAAGCCAGCCCAGCCAGGCATGTGACCCTAGCCCAGAACTGCTCTTTAGTGCGGAGGAAGTACACTGCTCAGCTGCCCACCTGGAGTTGGGAGGTCTCCTAGCCCACTCACGGTTGGTGGGGAGGAAATAACAGCTCTCAAGGGAGACACCCCTCACTTCACATGTGTCTGCCCTCAGTTTCCCTGCTCCTTAGCAAGCCGCTGTTGCGAGCAATGATGTCCCCTGCAGAGTGAACTGCTTGGCAGTGATCTGGACTCTGTGCCCTCCCTCCGGTCTTGCCCACAGGCCTTCGAGGACATCTACCTGGAGGAGCGGCAGACCATCAAGGTTCTGCTGGAGTATGCTGACAAGATGTTCACCTATGTCTTTGTGTTGGAGATGCTGCTCAAGTGGGTGGCCTATGGCTTCAAGAAGTACTTCACCAACGCCTGGTGCTGGCTGGACTTCCTCATTGTGGATGTGAGTGTGGGCACAAGAGGCAGGGGCTCATGGCCGTGCAGGGGATGGAGCGACAGGGCCAGGCAGAATCACCGTGCGGAAGTGGGGGTGCTCACCTGTTTTGTGTGGCAGGCGAACAGAAGGAAGCCAGGAGTCTGAGCCTAGACCTTGGTCAAGGAGAGCAAGACCTGAGGGAGACAATCCAGAGCAGAGATCTGTTCGGGCAGGGTCCTGGGCCAGGAGCAACAGCAGGACATGCTGTCAGGGTGAACAGGCACCTCTGTGTTGAAATCCTCCCAAGGGTGGGCCACAGAGACTCAGACTCCCTAGACTGAAGACTGGCAGAGAGCCTCCAGGCTCACTCCGATAGTGGGAGGACGTCAGGCCGGGCTAGGTACAGAAACCACTGGGAGACTGAGATGGGCACCTCCTGTGAACAGGAGGAAGTGTGAACTGTGGCTGCATGGGCCATCGGACCACTGGGAGACCTCGTCTGCCCCGAGCGTGTCCTGGGGAATGAGCATAAGGAATGAGCATGTTCTCTGAGGTCTTAGTTGGCAGATGGAGTGGGCAACCCCTTCCGAGCTTCCTGAACTCCAGGGCATTGCAGGATAAGTTTAGGCCAGATGGGGCAAGATGTGGGGGTGCGGGGCAGGCAGAGCTGGGGACAATGCTCAGGGTGAGGAGCAGCCATGAGTCTACTTTCAGTGAGTGAATAGAATTCAGGAGCCCCGGTGTGTGTGTCCCTGGGATGGAGAATAAATATAGAGAGACCCGGGTACTTGGTTTCCAGCCTAACCTTTTTCTATTACCCCAAGGGGCCAAGAGAATGCTGAATGTATTCTTTCAGAGATCTGCCTGCCTCAACCCCCCGAGTGCTGGGATTCAAGGCGTGTGCCACCTGCCTGGCTTCTTTTATTCTTTTTTTTTTCTTTCTTTTTTCTTTTTCTTTCTTTCTTTCTTTTTTTTTCTTTTTTTGGAGAATGCTGAATATATGGTGATGGGCTAGGTGTAGCCTGGCCTCAGGTGATCCCAGGTCTCCAGGTGGCCTCAGCCTCAGGTGGTCCTAGGCCCATGTTCAAGGACTATCCTAAATCTGGAAGTCCCAGCACATCTAGAGGCAAAGTGACAACAGACAATAAAGTAAATGGAAAGAAGCCTGTTGGGGCTGTCGAGATGGCTCAGCGGGTCAAGGCACTTGCTGCCAAGTGTGATGTCCTGAGTTCCATCCCGAATCTATATGATGGAAGAACCAACTCCTACAAGCTGTCCTCTGATCTCTAACCATGTACTCTGCCATACACATACTCGCTCGCGCGCGCACACACACACACACACACACACACACACACACACACACACACACACACACACGATAAGTGGATGTAGATGGTGTCTCTGAATAATGAGCACATTAGCTGGGCGTGAGAGCATGGCCTATAATCCCAGCACTCAGGAGACCGAGGCAGTAGGACTGCTGTGAGTTCCAGGCCAGCCAGGGCTAAATAACAAAACCTTGTCTCAAAAAGGAGAAAGACAGACAGACAGACAGACAGACAGACAGACACCAATTTGGTATTGTTTGAGGGTAAATTGGCATGGAGAGAGGAAGCCAGGGAGGGCCAGCTGTTACAAGTACAGACAGTAGGCTGTAAGATGCAAGCTGCAACTCTACTCAGCCACACAAACAGCAGCATAGGGATTGACATGTCCCAGGTCATGGGGTCAGTGGTTCTGACACACATGCAGCCAGCTCTCTGAAGAGCCTATAGACAGGACAGTCTTGACTTGCCCCAGGCCTTCGAGGCTCCAGGGAGACTGGTCTTGTAGTTCGAAGGCTGGTAAAGAAAGACCAGCCAGCCTGCCTGATGCCAACCGAGAGCCTGCCACCTGGCCCTGGGGCTGTACCTGCCTCCCCACCCACTCCCTTCTCCATAGGTCTCGCTGGTCAGCCTTGTGGCCAACACCTTAGGCTTTGCTGAGATGGGTCCCATCAAGTCCCTGAGGACACTTCGTGCACTGCGACCTCTGAGGGCCTTGTCACGATTTGAGGGCATGAGGGTAAGTGGAGCTTCTACCATCCTAGCAGGTGGAAGAGGGTGGGGACACACCCCCAGCATCCTGACAAGAGGCCTGGCCTGAAGCCAGGATGGTGCACCCACTGACTTTGAGGAGTGTGGTTGAGCATCTCTGTGAAAGGCTCTTCCAGCTCTCCCCTTCAAGAGGACTCACCAGAGCACAGTCTCATCCACACCCAGGCCCATTGGGGCTCACCTCCCTGTATGCCAGGCTGGCCTGAAGCCCCTCACTTGCTGGCAGGCACAGGCTGCCTTTCCCATGTCCTTCTGTGATGGTGAAGGGCAGTGTAGCAGGGCCAAGGAAGGTGCTGTGAAGTAGGCTATGTTCTTATCTTAGATGAGGGTTGGCCTAGTGTGGTCCTACAGACATTTGGGGGAGTGCACATGTTACCAAAGAATATGAGCATATAAGACAAATTTTAGTATGTTTTTAAAGTGTGTGTGTGTGTGTGTGTGTGTGTGTGTGTTACACTCACGAGCATGGGGCCTGTGTGCATGGCATGGATGTGGAGATGAGAGGAACAACTTTCAGGACTTGGCTGTGTCCTTCCACCCTGGGTTCAGGGGATCAAACTTAGGTTAACAGTCTTGCACCTTTATTGACTAGACCATCTCTGCAGCCCTATTTTTTTTTATTTTGTTTTGTTTTTTGAGACAGGGTTTCTCTGTGTAACATCCTTGGCTGACTGGAACTCACTGTCCTGTAGACCAGGCTGGCCTCGAACTCACAGAGCTCCACCTGCCTCTGCCTCCCAAGTGCTGGGATCAAAGGAGTGTGCCTATTTCTTTTTTAAAATAATAATTTTAATTAGCATGCAAAGTAGCACATTTCTTCATGACATTTTTATATATACTTAGTTTCTGTTGGTTCCCCCGGCACCTCCCGTCTCCCTGCCCCCACCCCTCCCAGCTCCCTGCCCATCTTCATGTCACGTGTGCCTGTTGCCCTCCCCACACCCCTCCTTTAAAGCTTTTCCCCTGCCTCTCATGGGCCCTTTCCAGGTCTCTGCCCACACTCACTCCCACATAGATACACATATATAAAACTTAGAAGCTGGATCCACATAGGAGAGAGAACAAACGGTATTTGTCTGTCTGAGCCTGGGTTACCTCACTTCATATTTTCTAGTTCCATCCATTTTTATGAGACAAAGAATTTTAAAGCCCCCAAGAAAAACAACTATGAGGGCGGGGAAAATGGGTCTTTAGCAGAGCATCTGCCTCAATGTGTAAAGCCCAAGGTTTGATTCCCTGCCCCCAGCACTGAAAAGGAATAGCTATGATGCACGGCAAGAAGGAAGGTGTGTGTGTGTGTGTGTGTGTGTGTGTGTGTGTGTGTGTGTGTGTGTGTGTGTGTGTGTGTGTATGTCTGTGTCTCTCTGTGTCTGTGTCTCTCTGTGTCCGTGTCTCTGTGTGTGTGTCTGTGTCTCTGTGTGTCCGTGTCTGTGTGTTTTAACATGCACAGTTCTTCGTGGCTTCAGAGAACAAATCTATTATCCCCCTGCCCCAGCAGGTAGCGTCACACAGCTCATCATTTGGTTGATGGCTTTGAACCTTGCCCGTACCACCAATTCATTACACTGCTTAGTCCTGGCAGGAACCCATCCACAAGGGAGTAATCGGACCAAAGTTAAATGTCTCTTTGGGAGCCAAGGACACTTGATTCCATAGGGACACAGAGTGATGCTAGGTGCCAGGAATGCCTCTGATGTGGCTGCTGGCTGCAGTGCCAGCCAAGGGCAAGCTCCTGGGGTTTCTACAGAAAGCTTGATGCCCTAGGGAACTGGGTTTCCCACCTGCTCCAGGGATGTGCTGTTTGCTTCAGAACGTCATCCCCTCTCTTGACTTTGGACCCTCTGTGCCACCTCAGAATCCACCCTGTCTCCACCCCCATCTGTTCGATCCATAGTTTCCTGGCTCATGGGCAGCTGGTACCATGAGTGGGCCAGAGTTTCCCAAATGTATCTATCAGGAAGCTACCTTCTGTGGGTTCAGGAAGAGGGCATGGAGTCAGACAGCACTCTACAGACATAGCAGGGGGTCCCCTGGAAATAATTCGGGGGAACCATCCTCTCCCAGGAGCAGCGTAAGTTGAGCACAGAGAACATAAGGGACCACCAGGGTTAACACAGGGCCTGAAGCCTTCAGCTGTGTCTAAGCCTGTCCCACCCACTGGACTCCTGGCAGCACCAACCAGCAGAGACCTCACTGTTGTGAAAGTTGAGTTTTGCAGATCATAGCTGAAAGCAAAAGAGGGCTGGAAGGGAAACGGCTGGTGTGTTCTGGAATTGCCTCCGAGTTGAGGCCGTAGATTAAAAGGCCTCTGGATTCTCTCTGTCTCCCCTCACTTGCCACCAGAGCTCTAGCCATGGAGTTGGCCTCTTCCATGAGTGGAAGACCCCCCACTCCCAACCCCCACAGCCACCTGTGGCCGGCAGGTTTAGTCAGTGGGGAGGGGGACAGTCTTGAAAAGAGTATATGCTGTAGGCAACCTCAAGAACTGCGTCCTCTCTCTGTCCACGAGGTGGTGGTCAACGCGCTGGTGGGCGCCATCCCCTCCATCATGAACGTCCTCCTGGTCTGCCTCATCTTCTGGCTCATCTTCAGCATCATGGGCGTGAACCTCTTCGCCGGCAAGTTTGGTCGGTGCATCAACCAGACTGAGGGGGACCTGCCTCTGAACTACACCATCGTGAACAACAAGAGCGAGTGTGAGTCCTTCAACGTGACTGGAGAATTGTACTGGACCAAGGTGAAAGTCAACTTTGACAACGTGGGGGCTGGGTACCTGGCCCTTCTGCAGGTGGTGAGTATGGGAGAGTAAGGGTCCCCTTTCTCCACTGGGTGCTTCAGAAACATGTCCCTCACCCTGGTGTGGGCAGGAGCAGGGCAGTGGGGTCATACTGGGTCCCTGAAGTAGGGTGGCAGGGCCTATAGAGGCTAGAATTTCCCAGGGACGTGGCTCCTCGGGAAGTCCCCAGAGTCTCAGTTCTAGATTGAGTCTACGCTGTCCAAAGTGTATGGCATTGAGGGTCAAGCCAGCGCTAGACAGGATCCACTCCCCAGCTGTCAATCAAATGGACCTCTTTCGGCTGTACAGCCTAGATAGAAAAGACTATGGATGCCCCAGGGACTGAACTGTTAGTAAAATTTTGACTGGCCACCCTCTATTATCAAATGTCTTGGGCTGTTTAAAAGAATACATTTGAGATGGGGACTTAACTCACTGAGCGCTTGCCCAGTGTGTGCCAGGCCCTGGATTCCTGATTCCCCTTTCCACCCCCATCTGGGATGTGCAGGTTCTCTCGGTTGTCCGTTTACTTTATGAGCAGGATGCTGTAGAGATTATGACACCTGCCATAAAACCAGCCCCAGGGCTGGGGAGATGGCTGGGGCAATAAAGTGCTTGCCACATAAGCTTGAGGACATGAGTCCAGATCCAGGCTCCCACATCAAAAGCCAGGCGAGGTGACCAGTGCCTGTAAACACAGCAGAGGGGAAGTAGAGAAGGGAGAGGACCGTCCAGGTCACTGCCCTCTGTCCTGCCTGCAGAGTGTACATCCTGTGCCACTGTGGCTCTTGAATGTCCTCCCAGAGGTCACACCATGGTAGTGGGAATAGGTCGTGGTGAGAATAGTCACATCAGAGAGTTCGGCAAATATGCTAGGGATTTTTCTTTCCTTCCTGAAAACAAGTTGCTAGCTACTCGCCAGAGCAGGGGCAGGAAGGATGCCGTCGTTACAGGCAGGACATGGTCCTCCGACCGGCAGGACAGAGCTGGCCAGGTCAGCCTGGGGTCAACCTTAGAGCTCGGCCTCTGTCTGGACCCTGCACTGTGTTAGAACCTGACGTGTGTGGTTTTGAGGACTGGACCGTCTCCTGGCCTTACCATTCCCGAGGCCTCAACTGAGAACCTCAGCTGAATGGGTGGGCAGGGCCCTTCTTGCTTCCTGTAGGAGCCTGTTTCTAGCCTTCATGGAGATGAGCGTTCTCTGTAGCTGAAGCAGAGTGCCTGTTCTGATGACTTTCACGCTCTATTCCTCACAGGCGACATTCAAAGGCTGGATGGACATCATGTATGCAGCCGTGGACTCCAGAGGGGTAGGTTGTCACTGGCTTCTCTCAGCAAAACCAGCACATGGGGCTTCTGCTCTCGTGGAGGGAGGAGCAGGGTGTGCTTGGGTCAGCCTCAAGGTCAGCTTTCCCAGGGATGCTGAGGCCTGGCCCTGCAGCAAGGCCATGTGATCTTTCATGGAGTCCCCAAATTCTCCAACGTGTTTCAAATCCAACCCACTGTGGTTTATGTGTCCTCGCTCAGGAGGGCAGGGTGGGGGACAGCAGAGATGTAGATGAGTTTCTTCTTGTCCTTGTGCCTCACCCAGTCACACTGATGATTGAGGGATGACTGAGAGAGCGCCCAGTGTAACCCAGTCTCCCACTGGCCCAGCGACTAGACACACACTGATATGGGGTCATCTCTTAGCGTGGCATGCCCGATGTCCTGCCTGCCACCATCATCTCCACACCTCTCCGCCACCTCCACTCTGATCACACCTGGAATGGGGACAATCCTGTGGGCACCCGCGCTTGCTCACACACACACGCACGCACGCACGCACACACTCCCCTGTCTGATCTCTCCCCCCCCCCCCGCAGTATGAGGAGCAGCCGCAGTGGGAACACACACACGCACACACACATGCACACACTCCCCTGTCTGATCTCCCCCCACCCCCACTGCAGTACGAGGAGCAGCCGCAGTGGGAACACACACACACACACACACACACACACACACACACACACGCACGCGCACACGCACACACACACACTACCCTGTCTGATTTCCCCTCCCCCGCAGTACGAGGAGCAGCCGCAGTGGGAACACAACCTGTACATGTACATCTACTTCGTCGTCTTCATCATCTTCGGCTCCTTCTTCACCCTGAACCTGTTCATTGGTGTCATCATTGATAACTTCAACCAACAGAAGAAAAAGATACGTAGAGTATTGGCTCTGCCTGGGTGAGGGGGGTCAGGGGAGGACCGGGTGCCAGAGGCCCCCCTCGTCCCTGCTGCCTTAGGAATGAGCCTCTTCTCTGTTCTGATGAAATAAGGCAGAGAGGGCGTGGACATGGCCATGAGGAACAGAAGGGACTTGGGAGGGTCTGTGCCCTCCCTCATCTAGCTAAGGGATTCGGGGTGAGAATTGGGACTATGAACCCCATCTGTGATCAAGAGTCGTGGGTGGGGCTGTGGAGAGGCCCAAGGAGACACAGCAGAGAGGCCATGATTAAGCTGTAGCCAAACCAAGCGAGATGCTCAGAGATGCCTAGGTCTGGCTGAGAGGGTCAAGTAGACACTGGATCTGCAGGCCACAAAACCATAAGGATTTCCCGGGGAACAGGGAGGGATGCTGGAAAGGCGGATTTGGGGGGAAATCTCTCCCCATACACCTATGGGACAAGGAAATGGTTGAGCCTGACACCTTCACTCAGGAGACAGGATCCTGAGGACCCCAAAATTATGCTGGTGCTGTCTTTCTATACCTAGGGGGCCAGGACATCTTCATGACCGAGGAACAGAAGAAGTACTACAATGCCATGAAGAAGCTGGGCTCCAAGAAGCCCCAGAAGCCTATCCCACGGCCCCTGGTGAGCTAGGCTCCCTGGCAGAGTCAGGGAGGGTCTTCTTGGGAGTCCTGGGATCCTGCCTTGAAGCCAACCATCAAGAGCTCTTGGGTCTCCAACCCAGCTGAGGGGCACCCTCAGGTTCTCACCTACACAGAGGTCTGAGCCTCACACAGATGGCAGGGAGGGCACGAGGAGGCAGCGACACCCAGGCAGGCACCCTGCACACTCACAGGAACTCAACTGTGTCCAGTGAGCCCCTCCTTCCTTTCAGGGGTACAGGTCTTCCCAGAGAGGGTAGTGAGCTTTTACATCCCTACCCCCACTCCTAGCCCTACCGTCCACCTTTGGAACGGAGGTAATCAGAGAACCCTCACCCTTGTGAGCAGAGCCAGGGTGGGTGCTGGACTCTCTGCTAGCCTGATTTCCTGACTCCATCAAGCCATTCTTCTCAAGAGCAGGACGAGGAATTGAGTCATGTTATAATTCCAGCACTTGGGAGGCAGAGGCAGGTATTGAACTGTGAGATCAATACCAGCCAGGACTACATATTGAGACCCTGTCCTAAAAACAAACAATATTCAGGGTCATTAGATGAGATGAACCTAAACCACCAGCCAATTGGACAGGCCAGTATTCTCAATCTTTCTTCTGATTTCTCCCTACTGACCTGTCTTCTCCTAGATTAGGTGTGTATGTGAGTGTGTGTGTGAGTGAGTGTGTGTGTGAGAGAGAGAGAGAGGGGGGAAGGAAGGGAGGGAGGAAGATGACGTATTTTTAATCTCATCTCTTCCTTCAAATAATCTAGGCTCATTAACAATGGAAGAAACAGAGTAGCTGGAGAGATGCTCACTGTTTCAGTTTCAGACCATGTACTGCTCTTGCAGAGGACCTGAGTTCAGTTCCCAGCTCCCACATCAGGCAGCTCAGCGCTGCCTGTAACCCAGCTCCAGGGTCCAGCAACGCTCTCTGTATTCCCCAGAGACCCAACTGCACCCCTATCCCCACATGCAGGCACACAAATACACACATTTTAAAAATAAAAATTTTAAACATACAAAATGATTGTATTCATTAGAATAAATAGCATCCATTTCATAAAAAGCATGGAGGAAATAGATGAATCTGAAGGCATATACAAGTTTAAATTCAGGTTGTAAGACTAAAGAGCAGCACAGTGATTGGTGTGCTTAAACCCAAAATAAAGATCGACCTGTAGGTCCCTCAGGATGGCCCGGTGGCGGCCATCAGGATTGGGCCTCAGTGCCTGGAGGAGATGGAGCGCCAGGCAGGAGGGCCAGCTGGCCTACCTCCATGTTTTCCTAGTCTGTATGTGCCATAGTTGGGGGTGGGGCGCTGCTGTCTCCCAGAGGGTGGCAGGATGCAAGTTGTCTGGGCTGACTGGCCGCAGGGTCCCCTGGGTCCCCGCTGCACTGAGCCCCTCGCCTCTTCTTCCAGAACAAGTACCAGGGCTTCATCTTCGACATCGTGACCAAGCAGGCCTTCGACGTCACCATCATGTTCCTCATCTGTTTAAACATGGTGACCATGATGGTGGAGACAGATGACCAGAGCCCTGAGAAGGTCAACATCTTAGCCAAGGTCAACCTGCTCTTCGTGGCCATCTTCACAGGCGAGTGTATTGTCAAGATGGCTGCCCTGCGACACTATTACTTCACCAACAGCTGGAATATCTTTGACTTCGTGGTTGTCATCCTCTCCATCGTGGGTGGGTATGCAAGTTGGCTGCACAGAGACGGCCTGCCCAGGCCGTGTTTCTGACCCAGCCCGCTGTTCTCCACTTAATTTGTTGGCTCTCCCAGCCTCCTTCTCTGTATTCCTCACCCCCCTCTCCTCCCCTTCCTGCCCCACCCCCGCTCTCTCTCTCTCACACACACACACAATCCTACACATTACTCTAAAAGGAAATTGCCTGGAAGGGCCCATTCAAGCCAAAATGGCCAACCTGAAGAGAGCCCAATACCCCCTCCTGACCCTACCCTCCCTGCAACACAGCTCTGTGGCTATTCAGAAAACTTCCAGGTTGAGGCTAGGAAAAGGAATGGCCGCTGTAGAGACTCTCCTACCCTCCAGACAGAAGCTTATAGCCTAGGTTGAAGGAAGAAGAGGCAAGTCGAGTCCCTAAGAATGAGAGGCAGATTGCCTCATAGTGTAGAAGACATAAAGCATCCCTAGGAAGGGAAAATCCTACAGTCCAACTTGTGCACTAGGTCCTTTCGGAGTCACTGCCTCCTGCCATTCACCTGAGGGACAACACAGGACAAGAGCATAACAGACAAGGTCCTCCATATATCTGTTGAGCCCCAGAACCCAAATTTGTACGACAGCTTTATTGAAATGTGACTCAGGTACTATAAAACTCACAGAAGGTTAACTTGAAATTCACTTGACAGCGAACATTCTTTGGATTTCGCTACCATTAGGCATTGCTTCGCACCAGGGATGTGATATGAAAAATGTGTCATTAGGCAATTTCATCATTGTGTGAATGTCACAGAATTTGTCTTAACACAAAAGCAGCTACAAGGTCACTGGGCAGTGTGACCCTGTAGGGCCATTGTCACACTGTGGTCTGCCACTGCCTTGACGATTGTTCTGTGGAACATGACTGATTTTCACCAAACTGGGCAATATTGCTGCTGTGTGATGCCAGAAAACCTCCAGAGAGACTCTACCCACTGGTAGCCCCTCTCCATGTCCCCTTTCCCTCAGCCCCTGGCAACTGCTAATCTAAAATATTCAAGAATTGTCAAACCGGTTTTCCGAAGTGGTTACACCATTTTACATACTCACCATTGGTGATCAGGGCTCCCGTTAATCCACCTCCTCACCAACTCGCATGGCTGGATTTTTATGATGGTTACAGCCGTCCTGGTGAGAGTGCTACCTCGTTGGTGTTTGGGTTTCCATGCCCTGGTGGCTAATGAAACTGGATGTCATTTCCATGCTTACTAGCCATTTGTTCATCTTCCATAGAGAATAGCTGTTCAGAACTTCTGTTCGTGTTAAAAATTAGAGTATTTCATCTTTTTTATTGTTGAGTTGCAAGAGCACTTTATCTATTCAGGATGCTAGTCCTTTATCAAACACACAAATCAAGAACTCCCCCCCCCCTTTCTCTTTCTGTTTTCCTGTCTTTGTGATGTCTACTGAAGCACAAGTGTTTTGTTTTAATTTCAATGAAGTCTACTTTTGACCCTATGTATTTCCCTTTGTTGCTGTGCTCGGAGCCCCAAAACTTGACCCCTCTCCCATTCCCATGAGTGCACGTCTGCTTTTGCCTCTCTGCCGTAAACGTCACCCACTTCTGGTGAATCTAAACAGAGTTAGGACAGGTAGGAGCTCCTGCCATGGCAGTGATGGGCAAGCATTTAGAGCATGAAGTGAGCTCAGAAATGCCCCAAGGCCCCAGGTGGAGGCCAGGATGGCAGTGTGCCCCGTGGGCTCAGAGGGTAGTAGAGGGGACTCGGGCTGTCGGGTGGAGTGGACCCCGAACCCTTGGGGGCTCTAAAGGCCCAGCATGTGCTCCTTAATCACCTTCCAGTCCTGGTGCTGGACTGACCCAGGGTGTGGCTAAGAAGCTGCCAAGGTGGAGCCAAGGTGACTGGGGCTCATCTCGGTTACCTTCTTCTGGTTCCGTCTTCCGGGGTGAAGATGGTGCTGGTGGTTCACTTCCCCAGAGTGCTGGAGAGTGTAACAAAAGGGCGGCTGTAAGGTGCATGACCCAGGGTGCCTGACACATACCAGCTACCAGCATTACGATGTGGAGCCAAGAGGGCTCCCTTCCACTCCCGAGAGGCAACCTTACTTCACCCTGTCTCCTGTAATGTACCTGTGCCCTTAAAGTAGAGATCCAAAGGGTGGGAAAGTCCTGGCGCTGAAGGGTGATAGGAACCATCACAGGGACACTGAGCTTGCTCTGTGAGTGGCACTGGCCCTTTGTATGCACCTGCGATGTCTGCACTTGTTAAGAGGAAGTGAGCTAGGGGTAGAGCTGAGATTTTATGTCTCCAGTGAGGCTCCAGGACAGCCCTGGGTTGCTGGGCCTCAGACCATACTTTGAATAGTGAGGAGCTGGAGACTGTGAGCTCTGGTTCCTGCAGGACTGCTGGAGTTCTGAGTGAGTACCCTCTGGTCTTGGAACCCATGTAACAGCGTCCTGGCATGCCTCCATTGTACCGGTGCATCCTTACAAACAGAAAAACGGCACTGAGGAGACATTTAGCAAAATATAGGTCTTCATCTCCTAGGTCATGGGAGCGAGAGGAAGCCAAGTCCTAGAATGTCCCATTGACCGGGTCTTCCTGGAAGGGCCTTCTCCTACACAGACACTCTTGCCCTTAATCAACCTGGCCTGGAGGGAGCGTGGAGATGCCATGGTGGCCACAGTCTTGCTTGTTTCCCACAGGCACTGTCCTCTCTGACATCATCCAGAAGTACTTCTTCTCCCCGACGCTCTTCCGGGTCATCCGTCTGGCCAGAATCGGCCGCATCCTCAGGCTGATCCGAGGAGCCAAGGGGATCCGCACACTGCTCTTCGCCCTCATGATGTCCCTGCCGGCCCTCTTCAACATCGGCCTCCTGCTCTTCCTGGTCATGTTCATCTACTCCATCTTTGGGATGGCCAACTTTGCTTATGTCAAGTGGGAGGCCGGCATTGATGACATGTTCAACTTCCAGACCTTCGCCAACAGCATGCTGTGCCTTTTCCAGATCACCACATCAGCCGGCTGGGACGGCCTCCTCAGCCCCATCCTCAACACGGGGCCCCCGTACTGTGACCCCAACCTGCCCAACAGCAACGGTTCCCGCGGCAACTGTGGGAGCCCCGCGGTGGGCATTCTCTTCTTCACCACCTACATCATCATCTCCTTCCTCATCGTGGTCAACATGTACATCGCCATCATCCTGGAGAACTTCAGCGTGGCCACGGAGGAGAGCACGGAGCCCCTGAGCGAGGACGACTTTGACATGTTCTATGAGATCTGGGAGAAGTTCGACCCAGAGGCCACCCAGTTCATTGAGTATTTGGCCCTGTCCGACTTTGCAGATGCCTTGTCTGAACCGCTCCGCATCGCCAAGCCCAACCAGATAAGCCTCATCAACATGGACTTGCCCATGGTGAGCGGGGACCGTATCCACTGTATGGACATCCTCTTCGCCTTCACCAAGAGGGTGCTCGGGGAGTCTGGGGAGATGGATGCTCTCAAGATCCAGATGGAGGAGAAGTTCATGGCGGCCAACCCTTCCAAGATCTCCTACGAGCCCATCACCACCACCCTCCGCCGGAAGCACGAGGAGGTGTCAGCCACGGTCATCCAGCGGGCCTTCCGGAGACACCTGCTGCAGCGGTCGGTGAAGCATGCGTCCTTCCTCTTCCGCCAGCAGGCGGGCAGTGGCCTCTCTGATGAGGAGGCCCCTGAGCGAGAGGGCCTCATTGCCTACACGCTGAACGAGAACTTCTCCCGGCGCAGTGGTCCACCCTCCAGCTCCTCTATCTCCTCCACGTCCTTCCCCCCCTCCTACGACAGTGTCACGAGAGCCACCAGTGATAACCTCCCAGTGCGAGCATCTGACTATAGCCGCAGTGAAGACCTTGCAGACTTCCCTCCCTCTCCAGATAGGGACCGAGAATCGATAGTGTGAGCCTGGCTACCGCTGGCCGGGACACACCCTGTTAAAACCAATGTCAGCTGAGGCCTTCCTGGCTTTGGGCTTTGGAGGTGACTGATGAGCCTGATTTGGAGAAACCACGAGGCAGAGTTCTGTGTCTCTGCGTTGAAGCCAGAAGCAGCCAGAGGAAACCCTATTGGTAGAGGCCTGTCCCTGGAGGCCTGTCCCATCCTGGCCAGGCTCTGAACAGCAACTCTGTCCCAGCCTCTAAGGTGACATGGAAAACACACTGTACATGTTGTGAACAGGCTTTCATAGATTTATTATATTTGATATTTTTTTACTTGAGCAAAGAACATCTTTTTTCCATGAACATCTGCAGCAGTTCACACTGCCTCTTCCTAACCCTGAACAAGAGTATCCGTAGAGCTGCCGGAACTCTGCTGTCAAAGCTAAGAGGGATCCAGTGTGGCTTCCTCTGGCCTTTATGCCCACGGGAGGAATGTGGTTCCTGTCATGTACGCTGAGGAGCCAGGAAGGTGTAACACACACACACACACACACACACACACACACACACACACACACACACACACACACACACACACACACACACACACACACGGCCCAGACACAGGTCACAGGGGCCTAGGAGCCCCTCAGGCAAGTGTGGTAAGCTTCTCCGAGGTAGACAGGTTTTCCTTCCTGGCCCCAAAGTGTGAGGCTCCTCCAGTGGTGCCCACTCTGCGCACACACACACACACACACACACACACACACACACACACACCCTGTTGTCCCCGGATTCCATTTTCCTTTTTATTCTGGCTTCAGTGAGGTCAGTGATAATTTAAAGTTCCCCGATGAGCAGCCTAGGTCTTAGAAGGTCTCTGCTCCTTCTCCCTCTCCTGTAAGAGTATTAATGTTGGAGCCTAAGGGCACGAGGGGGCAGCCCCACTCACAGCCAGGCACCAAGCTTGCTCCTGGGCTGTGGCAGGCCCTGTGGACAAGCCAAGGGAGAAGGCTGTTCCACGTAGGCCGTTGAACTGTGCCCAGCCATGGCAGCTGCACAGCCCATCTGACAAAAGTGGTCTCCGTTTCCCGGGCTCCCCTGGGGGTCTCCCTGCCTCTGACCATGTGTAAAGAGGATTCCCACTGGGGCTCCAGTTCCTCTCCAGACACTGGGGGGGAGGGGGTAGCCTGGCCCTGCCTAGAAAAAGGCCCTAGATGATTCTGTGCCCTGGGAGAGGACAAGCCATTTATCCCATTGGAGAAGAAGGCGTGTGGCACCAGGGCTCAGCGCGGGGTCTGGAGTTGTCCAGACACAGGATCCCTGAGGACAGGGATCTGACCATCCCAGGAGTCTTCCAAGAAGGCTTTGTCAGGGACACTGATTTTATTAATCTAATTATCCCCATGACCCCTTCAGCCGTTGACAATCCTGTTTAGCATATGCAAACCTTTGACCGTAGAGAACTGCTGACGTGACTCGATTGGCTGGTGGGGCCTGATCAGGCAGGGGCTCGGCTGCCCAAATCTTGCTCTCCAGCAGAGCCACCCTCTGGCTGGGGACACCCACCTCATAGGCCACATCAGTCTCGCCTGCCCGCTGCGGGCTGGCTGCTCCTACCTACCTCGCCGAGCTGTCGGAGGGCTGGATGCTCCTGGCAGTACTGAAGGGGGGCACTGCGGGCGAGTCAAGTATTATGTCCCCGTTTGTCACCTCAGTTCCCTTGGTGGCAACCAGCCCCAACCCCACCCGCCCCTGGAGACTTATCCAATGTCCCCATTGAGTCCAGTGTGGGGAGCTTGGTTTTAACTGTCCTGGTGACGCTTCTCTGAGTGGAAATCTTATTTTTGTAGATCTGTGCTTTGCTCTCAAGGCTTGGAGAGATGTGTGTCCCTCCCTGGCACTCGCACCAGGCTGCATAGGCAGGAATGTGGCTGGGGCTGGCAGGGCTGCCATCCCAGCTGGCCGGAAGGACACTGTGGTTTCGAGTGTGCGGATAGCTTCGGAGCCTTAAGACAGGTGCCCGGGGCTGGCTGCAGACAGGACAACCAAGGGCAGGAGCAAGCTAAGCCCCAACTCCTTGGCTCAGCACAGCCTCTCCTTCTAGAACTGCATGGTGATGTGCAGAAGGGAGAAGGAAGCAGACACGAGGGGCGGCGGGAAGGAGGGGCACCGCATGTATGTCAGGTGTTTTCTGAAGTGAATGAGCTTTTCTCACCAAGCTTCGTGTATAAATGAAATACGTTATTTTTCAAACAAACTAATAAATGGCTTACAGGATCTGGTCTGGGCTCTGTTCTCATGCTGAGGTTGCAACATGGGCACTGAGGAAGGGGCGGGGCAGCAGAGGCTGGAGGGAGCTGTGTGGAGGCCTTGGCCTGAGCAGGTCTGGAGAATGGCGGCAGTGGCAGTGGTGGGAGAGCGCTCTGGGCGCAAGAAAACTTCAGGGTGTCCACACTGGAGACTGCTAGGGGCAGGGGTCCAACCAGCACAAGTGGGGGTGCAGGAGGGAAGCATGACCCCCAGGAGAAGAGGATGCCTAGGCCATTCCTTGAGGACCTCCTGCTCTCGGGCACCGTAGAGACGGGAAAGCACACCCCAGAAGTGCCGAGCCAGAGACAGCCTGGGGTGGGATCCCTGGCTTCTTGGTCCTCGCCTCCCTGAATTCCTCAGTCGCCTGAGGCTCCATGCTGCCAGTGTACTCACCACGTGCCCATGTGCTCTGCCAGCCTACAGGACCTCCTTGTGACCAGACTCAGTAATACCCTCTGTCCTCAGCCGCGACCCCTGCCTCAGTGTGCAGCAGGTGGGCCCCAGGAAGTACCCCTCCCCGACCTGGGAAGCCCCCTTTCCAGTCTTCCTCCTGCTTCTGTTTCAAGTTTCAGTAATAGTGGTCGGATATGCGTACCATTGAACTCACCGCCTTAGTTAAGTGCCTGGTTCAGTGATAGTCAGCATCGTGCCAACATTCGAGGTCCACCTCCGGGACTCTCCATCTTGTAGACCTGAGCATTCATGCCCGGCACTCCTGCCCTCAGTCCTCCCCCAGCCCCACGCGCTCAGCTGTCTCTGTGCCCTTGACGGCTCTAAGGGCTTCTGATTGGACCCTTGGGATTGGTGGGCTGGTTTTGCTTTTCTCTTTTACTGCCCTGCCTCCTTCTGGCTCTCTCTTGATTGTGCATTTCCATCCCTGAACCCTTCCAGAGAGAGTGAAAAGGCATGGCCCTGAGCTGGGGCCTCTCCACTGAGCCCCAGGCCAGTGTGTTCAGCATAGACCTTCCAGCCAGACCACCTAATGCTGAACTCAACTCCTGTGCCTTGCCCCAGGCCCATTAATGCACCTTTAATGTCCACCCTGACACCAACACACCTCATCCAAGCCCTGGGGGCCGCACCCCCTCAGCTACTCTGAAATCCCACTGCTCATTTCTAACTTGTCCTTGTTAGGTTGGGGTGGGGTGGGGGTGTCTGTCTTGCCTCTTGGAGACCACCAAGCACGTCCTTTACTAACTTCATTCTACATCAGGGTGAAATTTCAGTCCAAGATAACTAACCCTGTGTAACATTGCTCCGCGTCTTCTGTTGCATTTGGATCAAGGCCTCTGGCCCCGATAACCTCTGTAACCACATCTCTCCATTCCTCAAGCTCCAGGCTCTTCCTTCCTGCCTCAACAGCCACTGCTCCCTCTACCCAGAACACCCCTGTCTTCTCAGGGTCAGGACTCTCCTCTGGGATCCTTCTCTGACATGCCCCAGCTCCCTACTCATCACTGGCCTTCGTCCTGAAACTTCCTCTCTCAGCTCCCCTCTCTGCAAACAGGACCCACACACACACCTGGGGTAACAGAAAACCATCCCATTGCCCCTCACTGCAGCCTGCTGTCTCGCTCAGTGGGAACATCCTCCCTGGGCCTGTGTTAGGACAAGCAGAGCCTGTGGCGTTTCTGCTCAGGGACCAGAACAGTAGCCTGCCATCGCTCTCCTCGTCATCTCAGCCTGAGCATGTCCAGTGCTGGGGGCAGAGTGGCTGGGTGGCTTCTCCAGGTGTCCCTCCACAGTTAGGGACACTCATGGGCTGTTAGGGCCACGGCTGTGCCTTCTCCCTGCCGTTTCCCAAGAGATGCCCTTTTTTCGGAACCCCTGATGGTCTCTGTCCTTTCCTTAGGGACCCATGGGTCCACCCAGCCTCCTGCCAGGATAATTGCCATCCTCCATGTCTGACATGCCACTGGTCCCCAAGAAGCCTCCTCCTCTCTTCCCCTGGGGAAGCCTGAGTGTAGAAGGCAGCACACACCTGTCTCCCAGGCCCTTCCTCAAGGGAAGGCCCAGGGTCCTGGAAACAGGATTAATACCACTCTCCAAAGGAACCTGCTCAGGAGTCCATGGCTCCCCTTCCTCAGACTCTTGTTACACCCACGACAGACTAAGCAGTCCGAGTGGTGTTCCCTTATCAGTGATCCCCAAGTGAAACACAACAATCCTACTCAGACGCTGTTGGACATGGTCACCCCTTGATCACCTTCACCACTGACTTTCCTCCAACAACTAGGGCCTTTCAAAGGGCGGTCCACGTCCTAGGACAGCGGGCCACAACCAGCTCTGTAGTAGGCATCAGAGCCCAGAGCTCCATGGCATCCTGTGTGGTGGAGATGTGTGACTTTGTGGCACCCATCTCACATGTGTGTACAGCTCGGGGAGTGCGTGTGCGGTCCCCTGCCAGGGGATGGCAAATAAATGCCTCATGAGAATTTCCACAGGATAGAATGTTTACCAGAGGGGCTGGAGCAATGGTGGCTCTTCTCCAGGATCCGCCTGGGTTTGATGCCCATGGCAGCTCCCAACTGTCTGTAACTGTAGCGTAGTCACACCCTCGTCTGAACTCTAGGGGTGCCAAACACACATGTGGTTCACAGACATTCATGCAGGCAAAGCATGCGCATACATGAAAAAGAATTAAGGGGAAACCCCAGGAGTGGGTCCATGTTCTTCTCCCTCACACTGTCCTGGAGACCTCCCTCTGAGGCCAGCTTTGGAAGGACCTCATTGACCATAAAGTGCAGGGGAAGATGAAGGAGTCTGAGGCTGCTGCCCCCACCACAGGGGTGACCTCTCTCCCACTACCCAGGGACATTAACTACCCCTCAGGTAGTTCAGCATCTCCCACCATTCTTGAAGGGGGTTTCCAGTCTGGGGTTCTTGATCTTCTCTATGTGGGGCCTCCTCCAGCTCCCTGAGGCAAGCCTTCAAGTGTCTTGGAGAGTTGTGATTGGGACCAGGCTTGAGGCTATGAGAGGAGGCCTGTGACTACTAAAATGTCACAGCTGTCACCAGGCCAAATGGGGTGAGGTCGGGGTCTGGTAGTAGATGACTCTGAGTGGCAGCTGCCAGCTCTTGTGTCAAGGGGAAAGGCATGCAGCCGGGAATCTCAGCCCTTGGCAGGGAGAGAGATGCTCCTGGACAGACGTCAGCTCTCGCCCCGGGGCCACAGCGTTGGCAGCCGCCCTGCCCCATGCCATCAGCCCTCCACTGTCAGCCCTGACAGCCATGAGACTCAGTGTCCAAGAAGCTGGGAGGGGGAGGGAGAAATACGCCTGGACCCTCCTGGAGGCAGAGGCCACGGTGAGGGGGGTGACCAAGGGCAAGGCAAGGGTGTGACAGATCTTTAATGGACTCAGGGGAGCCCCCACCCCTGCCATGCCTCCCAACTCGAGCTGCTTCTCAGGACCTGTGGTGCCACAGTGCCCTATGCCCTGCCCCCAGTGCTCTGAGCACACACCCTGTCTTTACCAGACTAAAGGCTGCAGCAGGTCAGGCCAGGCCAGGCTGTTTGCTCACAACCCTAACTCCAGCTCTAGCTCTGGTACCCATCGCAAATCAGGTGCAAGGATATTTGTAGAATCAGTAGACTGATCAGTCAATCAGTCCACTGTGTGGCTTCATCTGGACCACTCCATTCGAGTCTCCAGCCCTTCCCCTTACCCCACCCCCAGCAGCAATACCCTCTCCTCAGATACAGCCCTATTTGGGATCTTCACCAGGATGGATTCACCTATATCCAAAGTGCCAGGAATGAATCTCAGGCTTCCTGTCCCAAACCCACTTAGGCCACAAGCCTCAGTATTTTCCCAGGGACAGAGGAAGGCAGAAAAGAAAGGCCAGGGAGACTTTGAGTAGACTGGGTGTTGAGGGACTTTGCTCAGAAATGGCAAAGGGTGACAGCTGTCTAACTCTCTGATGTCTCACAGGGACCTTAAGGCTAAGCAGCTGGCATTGCTCTTCATGGATATCCCAAGGCACCTTGAGCAACAGCGATGAGAGCTGAGCCAGCCTGAGCCCAGCACGAGTAACAGCCTCTCTAACAAGCACTTCCTCCCATGCCAGCTCACAGGGCTGGCATCCCCGGCAGCTGCCAGGCACCTGCTGCTGACAAGAAAAGACCCACCATCGAAGCCTTTGTGGAGAGACAGGCCGGCTCGGATTCCTGCAACGCATGTGAGGTCCCAGCAGAAGCCCGGATGTGGGCTGACCCACCAGTACAGCTATGTCCTGTCCTGTCAGTGCCAACCTATGCCCAGCTGTATGTGGGGCACGGTGTAATGGAGGTGTGGGCAGAACAGGGCTGTTTGCCTCCAGGATTTGTCTCTAAGGCCGTCTCTCCTTAGAAATCATCTGTCTGCTACTCAGCCTGTCAGGGGAAGACCCCTCATTGTGGACAGCCAGCACCAGTCCCCTTCTACGTGCAGGGCTATGGAGATACTGCAAGACAGTAGAAGCATCAGGGCCTACCCGAGAGAAGAGGCCAGTTTAGCAGAGATAACTGGGCCTCCCACATGCTGTACCAAATCCATCACATTTACAGCCTTCACTCCCGACAGGAGACAAGGAAATGACAAAGCCAATAAGGCCATAAATAAAGTATAATGGAATAACGGAGATGCACAGCCCATCCGAGCCCAGAGCCGGGAACAGGGCTGACTTGAGCACACACACACACACACACACACACACACACACACACACACACACACACACACACACGGCACGCTCTGCCTTGACTTCACCCACAGGCCCCAGGAGACAGCTAAAACTACTAAGCAGTGTCCACGGGGATGCCCAGCCGGATTTCCAGCTTTCCAGGCCAAAAGGCTTGATGTCACTCTTACCTTCTCTTTCCCTCACACTCTGTATCCAATCCGGCAGGAAATCCTGTTGGCTCTGCCACCAGAACACATCCCAAGTCCAGCCGGTTCTCAACACCTCCGCTGCCACCACAGGACTCTTGAGCACCTCCTCTCCATCCTCCCAGTGGCCTCCTAACTGGTCATTGTTCCTGACTGTTAGCATGCCCGTCAGTAGGGGACCTGTTAACACAGCCCGCTCAGGCCCACACTCTGCTAGAACTCGCTGGAGTCCCCCATCGTGGTCATCCATGACAGGCATGGTCCCCACCACCTACCCCCCTCAGCCCTATTGCTCTCAGCCACACACATCCCTTGCTGCCTTCGGGATGCTCCGAGCACCACTGGCTTAGACCTCTGCACCGGCTGGTCCTCCGCAGAATGCTCAACAAGGGAGTCAGGTTCACCTACCTCCACCTCCAAGTCATTTTAAGGATTCCACTCTTGTAATGACAAATGTGATACAGTGAGCATCCTGTCTTCTACCATTTATTTTTTCCGAGACAGGGTTTCTCTGTGTAGCTTTGGAGCCTATCCTGGGAACTCACTCTGGAGACCAGGCTGGCCTCGAACTCACAGAGATCCGCCTGCCTCTGCCTCCTGAGTGCTGGGATTAAAGGTGTGCACCAACACCGCCCAGCTGTCTGTCTTCTACCCTTCTACAGCCCACTACTTTTAAAGTGGATTTATTTAGTGAGGGATAATTTACACACAGTAAAATCCACCCTTTTAAACATTTCTGCCGTGTGTGTGGGTGTGTGTGTGTGTGTGTGTGTGTGTGTGTGTGTATGAGAGAGAGAGAGAGAGAGAGAGAGAGAGAGAGAGAGAGAGAGAGAGAGAGAGATCCTGTTTGCTCAGACACTGAACGAACACACGGTAATCCCCAGCTACAGTAAGCACCTTGTGAATGTCCAGTGTGGTGGTGATCACGACTAACTCCTGGGTGGCTCTCCCTTGCTAAAATGGTTGTGTCTCATGGACAGCGGGTGGAGAACTAGACCAGCAGTGCCTCCCAACCATAGTGCCACCCAGTGAGTTCCAGAATTATTATTTGGTGACAATTCCAACAGGTCCCTTCCCCAGCCCAGGGCCACCCCCAGTAGTCATGCCAGCATGGAGGACCAGAGCTATGCACCCAAAGTAGCAGGAAGTTAGCCTCATCATCTGACCCCCACAAATGGCCGGGGCTCAGTTCTTCAGTGAGTAATGGGGGAGGAGAGGGCATTGTGGGAAGTAGTCAAATGGCCTCTCACGGTCTCATCTCCAACCCCTGTGGGCTCCATATGCTTGCCGGTCCACCATATGACTCACCTGCAGTCAGCGCCACTGTCCTGTGGGGACCCATGTGACCTCTACTGGAAAGCTGGACCCCAGTTTAAGTGTCTATCTTCCCTGGGCCTCCCCCCTCCAGGACAGAGGGTAGGAAGGGGGCAGCTGTGTTAGGAAATCAACACGGGCAGATCTGGGGCTGGTGCCGGGTGCCACAGACATGGAGGAGAGGGGATGAGCAGACATGCAGCCCAGCAGAGGCCAGGGGGGGAAGGGGTGGGAAGGGGGTGCTGTGGGAAGCCTGTAGAGGGAAGACCTTCAAAGGCCAGAGCTTCCGGAGCTCTAGAAGATCAAACCAGAGACAGCAGAAGTACCTGGAGGCCCAGGTGCAGAAGGGAGAGGAAGACACAGGGCAAGGGGCAGGGGTAGGCTGGGGAGAGATCAGCCTCTGCTCTCCCCACCCAGCCCTTCATCTCCACTACTCATGCTCTCCACATTCACTGTCACCTCCTTGACTGTGAGCAGCCCTCCCTGTTCAGCTTTCTCAGCCACGGCTCCCCACCAGGACTCTCTCGGCACCCTGGCACCCCCACATCCTGTTCTTCTCCAACTATCTCCTGAGTGCCACCCTCGGTACCCACTGCCTCCAGAACATCCCAGCGGGGCATTGGTAGAGCACGTCTTTAATCCCAGTACTTGGGAGGCAGAAGCAGGTGGATCTCTGAGTTCAAGGCCAGCCTGGTCTACAGAGTGAGCTCCAGGTCAGCCAGGGCTCCAAAGCTACACAGAGAAACCCTGTCTCGAAAAACAAAACAAACAAAAACATGTCCTTCCCAGCTAGAGATCAGACAGGTCAGTGGAGCTGAAGCCTGGCCATCCCTGCTGACGTTAACAACCACCCCAGAGGTAGCAAGAGGCTCCAGAGCCAGAGAGGTCCTCCACTCCCTCCCTTCCTCACCGGCACCAAATAAAGTCGGAAACACCGAACTAGCTGGGGAAACCAAGGCATCTGCCCATTCTTCACGTAGCAAACATGTTTGGGGTATCTTACAGTTTGCCCTTCTGTAGCTCAGCCAAGTCGGGGAGATGAGTTGCCATCTGGTACCTACTAGCTGCTCGTCATGGAGGGGTGCAAGGGACAAATGGTTGCTAAACACTTTGGGCAATGCTGAGGCATGCTTTGGCTGTGACTGTGAACTAAGGTAGGAACACCTGACGGTAGCGGCGTTGTCCTATAGGCTGGGGCCCCAGACTGAATAAAAGAAAGAGGGCAAAGTGCTGTGGTGTGGGGATGTCCCTCTGAGTACTGTGCATCTGTGTCGCTTTTATTGGTTGACAAATAAAGCTGTTTTGGCTTATGACAGGGCAGAATATAGCCAGGTGGGAAATCCAAACAGAGATAGAGAAAGAAAGAAGGTGGAGTCAAGCAGACACCTGTAGCCGCCAGAGAGGCAAGATGTGAGCTAGCAAGCTACAAGCCTCATGGTAAAATAAGGAATAGTAGAAATGGGTTAATATAAGTGTGAGAGCCAGACAGTAATATGCCTGAGCCATTGGCCAGACAACGATAACTAATATGAAGCCTCTGAGTGGTTATTCGGGAACTGGCAGGAGGGACAGAAAACATCCACCTACAGCACTGAGCCAAACCTTCTTCCCTTCTCTGCTTCCTGATCTGCCTGAAACTATTAGCAAGCTTTCTTCTCCAGCGGGATGAACGGCACCTTCAGAAGCAAACTCCTCACACTGTTTCTTGCTGGGCATTTTGTCACACAATGAGAACAGTAACTAATATAACATTCAGGGAGAGAGTCAGGGGATATTCGGCATTGGTATTGACCTCAAGAGGGCATTTTCAGGCAGAGAGGGGAGGGGAAAGTGTGAGATTCTGAGGTGGAGGAAACATGGCCCATGTGGGTGGTGCCAGCAGATAAGAGGTGATGCAGGCTGGAGAGGTCCAGGATAGGAGCCTGGACATGACCTGAGGCATTGGAGCTGCTGAGGGGTTCACTCCTGGGTATACTTGAGGGGCGTGACTGCCCATGAGGCCCGTGCTTCAGAAAGACCGTCCCCTCCCCGCCGTTCTGTGGAAGGAATTGTACAAGACAAGAATGGTGGGTGAAAAATGAGCCAGCAGCCTCGACAGGGAGACAGAATGGTGTTTAAGCCTAGGATACATGAAAACATGCTACAGTGGCCTCCTAGGATACATGAAAACATGCTACAGTGGCCTCCTCACTACCTCCTGGGCAGACCCTCCTACCCCAAATGTCCCCTTGGAGACTGCAAGAGGAGTTGGTGAGCCACTCGGGACGGGACATACTCCATCTAAGAACTGGTTTCAGGTCCCATCTGCCTGGCCCTGCGTGTCACTGCAGGAGCTCTCAAAGGGGCAAGCGCCCTGCTGGAAGCAGCCCAGGTGCAACCGCTGGCAGGAAAACGTTGGCTTCTCTGCTGGTGTGAACGCGGCTGTGTTAACTACTACCTCCTGGGCCCACGGCATAATCAGGAATGCACACGAGATGGGCATGGCACCGCCTTGCCGCTCCCAGCACTTGGAGAGCTGATGTGGGAGCGCCACAAATGCAAGGTCAGCCTACACTACAGCAGTAAGTTCAAGGTCAGCCTGCACTACAGCAGTAAGTTCAAGGTCAGCCTGCACTACAGCAGTAAGTTCAATGTCAGCCTGCACTACAGCAGTAAGTTCAATGTCAGCCTGCACTACAGCAGTAAGTTCAATGCCAGCCTGCACTACAGCAGTAAGTTCAAGGTCAGCCTGCACTACAGCAGTAAGTTCAAGGTCAGCCTGCACTACAGCAGTAAGTTCAATGTCAGCCTGCACTACAGCAGTTAAGTTCAAGGCCAGCCTGCACTACAGCAGTAAGTTCAATGCCAGCCTGCACTACAGCAGTAAGTTCAAGGCCAGCCTGCACTACAGCAGTAAGTTCAATGCCAGCCTGCACTACAGCAGTAAGTTCAAGGTCAGCCTGCACTACAGCAGTAAGTTCAGTGCCAGCCTGCACTACAGCAGTAAGTTCAATGCCAGCCTGCACTACAGCAGTAAGTTCAAGGCCAGCCTGCACTACAGCAGTAAGTTCAATGCCAGCCTGGCTACACGATGGATGTGAAGCCAGCCTGAGATACAGTCAGAGCCACTGCTCCCCAGCCCCCAACCCCCCCATCTTAAAATTCAGAAAACATGGGCCAGCAAGCTGGCTGCTGATAAAGGTGCTTGTTCTGAAGTCCAATCTCTAAAACCCACATCGTGGAAAGGAGAGACTCCTGGGAGGTGTCCTTTGACCTCAAGTGTTCTGTAGCACACACACAGGCACACACTAGGGGGGTGAGGTCTAACCAGCACGGTCATCTCCCTTGGGGTCCAGCACAGACCAGAAGACAGTCAGGAAGGGCCCAGGGGCCACACTTGACTTCACCCCTAGGATTCCTGGGGATTGCTGCAGTTGGAGCACAAAGCACATGAACACTGGGGAGTCCCTAGACTTCTCAACATCAGAAAGAAGGCCAGGCCCTTGTTAACCTCAGTCACCACATAAGACTCCTGGCTCAGAGCTTTTATTGTGGGCGCCTGACTCAACCTCAACAGTTCTCCTTCACTCCAACCCCCCAGAAGACAGCCTTTCTCCCACAGGCTCTTGGATCCTTGTCAACTTGTTCCAGGGACCACAGCTTAGCATACCAGGGACTTTGAGGAGAGGAAACTCTTGAGTTCAATCTCAAGAGAGTTAACCAGGGTCGAAATCACAGCCACCCACCCACCCCACTGTTAATAACGGAGGAAAACATCCTAGTGGCTTTCATTAGATTATCATTTCTGCTCTCCTCTGTCTCTGCTACCTGTGGGTTGGAGAGTGATGCCAGCGTTGGAAGCCTCCTGGCTGATTCTCAGAATCCTGAGGCTTCCATGAACAGCAGACCCTCCACCAGATACCCAAAGCCAGTCTCCACATGGGCTGAGGCCTGAGTACTTTCATGCAGAAGAAAGGAACACGTCCAGGTGGAAACCTTCCAAACGTGTCTTCCCAGTCACCTTGTCACCAGATTGTCCTAAGCACAAACTTTCTCAGGAATTATCTTTGCCTTTGGCTCTTCACACTGAGAGGTCACATAGTTGTCTACTTCTGACAGCACACGCGCAGCAGGGGAAACGGCTTCAGAGGGTTCCACAACTGGAAGGCCCAAAGGAATGCTGGATGGGGAAAGGGGAGATGAGGTCATGATGAAGACACAGGGAAGGGAAGGGCAGCAGGGAAGGACGGGCCGCCTCATCCTTTTGTTCTCCCCTCCTAAGCTACAGTGTCTTCAGTCGTCACCCACCACTGCGTGCTAAAGAACAGACACACGGAAACATCAGCTTGAAGCAGGGACACGCCAGTGTCAACCAGCGTATCGGCACCTCAATCTTGGTTTCTAGTATCATTGGCCACTAAAAAGAACCAGGACTGCTAGGTAAAAATAGTTAATTCAGGGTTGGAGCAGAGAGAACACCAAATGTGCCTGGAACACTGTGTCGTGCTAGAGCATGCAGTGTCTGAAGACGGGCGCAGGGATGTCAAAAAGAGGCAGGACACAGCTCTGAAGGGCCAAGCAGGAACTTAAGAAGGGGTGAAAACGATGGGTCGAGGCGGTAAAGAACACAACATCAACACAGTTCCCCATAATTATGTGTTAAGGACAAAGAAAAAGGAACCGTATGAGGAGCTGTATAGAGAGGATCTGGCCGATTCCACTGAAACTAAGCAACCAATGGTAGAATTTCCAACAGGTGGAAAAGGACTCCCATGTGCTGCCTGATATCAGAAAGACCCAACGTGGTCACCTCTACAATAACCCTACCCAAAATACATAGCCTGAAACCACCAGTCAATATCAAGCAGAGTCTGAGCAGCAGAATTCGACAAAACTGCTGTCCTGTCCTGTTCCATGTTCAAGGCGCACAAAGAACAGGTGATAATCTCTTACACTGAAGGAGGCTAAAAGTCTGTGACAGTTAATGCAATGGGTGACTCAGGGACAATAAATAACAGACATAGAGGAGAAAAGGCCCGGCCAACTGATGAGGTGTGAATAGGGACCATGGACTAGATGGCAGTGCTGGATCAACGCTGGAATTCCTGATTTTGGCAACTGCACTGTGGTCCTGGAAGAGTACACCTTTATCAAAAGATAATGAGGTATTTAGAGGGTGACAGAAACCACAATTATCCTCAACTTATTCTTAAGTAATTCAAAAAAAAATGTGTATGCAGTTGTATTATATGTTGTTTCATGGATGTATAATGTGGAGGTTACATATATACATATAGGATGATAATCTAAGCAAGTAAAACACAGACAATGATGGCTGGCACATGGGAATTTGTTGCAATGTTTCTCTGCATTTGCCATGACATTGAAATAAGATTTACTAAAATATTAGTAGCCAACGGTCGCATGGTGCTTACTATGAGGGCTGTCTGAGTTCACTTGGTGGTCACATGGTGCTCTGGGACTATACAGCACTATCTTTCATTAAAATCAGGTGCTTCAGCTTTCGGGGGGGCGGTAGGGGTGGGACAGAGCAGAGGCACACGGTGATTAAGCTGCTTGCCTGAGCTTCCCTATCTGCTAAAATGACAAAGCTAGGATATGACACCAAGTCAGCCTGTCTGGCTTGAGTCTGTGCTCTTAGCCAGTACATGCCTCTGTCTCCTGAGCCATGCAGAAAGCTGAGCATGGAACCACAGACAGAGCACACAGGGCAATTCTCATGCTCATATGCTCCTCCTTCCCTCTCTCTCTCTCTCTCTCTCTCTCTCTCTCTCTCTCTCTCTCTCTCTCTCACACACACACACACACACACACACACACACACACACACACTCATGCACACACACATGCACAAAGCTGTCTGGCACAGAGGCTTTCAGAAGGGGAACACTCAGCTTGGAGCCCTAAGCCTTGAGGGTTTAGAGTGAGGGACAGGGACGAGTTCTGAGGACTTCCTGTGACTTTGACTGGGCATTGTCTTCTTTAGAGCTCCAAACTTGTTTCTTTCTCCAAGATTACTCTGCCCGTCCCATTCTCACGAACATACTAACAAAGGACTTTGACCTTTTTTACATTGTGTGTGCATGCATGTCACAGCACAAGTAGAGCTCAGAGGACAACTTGTGAGAGTCGGTTCTGGGGAACTGAACTCAGGGTGTCCGGTTTGATGGCAAGTGCCGTTGCCTGCTGAGCCAGCTCCCTGGCCTGATCAATGGCTTTCTGAGCGATGGCAAGGGCCTTAGAGGGAAATGGGGACCCAGACAGAGTGGCTGGAAGTTGGCTGGCAGCTAACTGAGGAGACAAGAGGGCCGGTCATTGAGGTGATAAGAAATGCCGGGTGTGCCAAGCCCAGCAACAGGGGTCACTGCAGGGACTGTCCCTGGGAGTGGGGGCTGGGACGACACACCCCCGCCCCTTGGCACTTTGCCAAAGACTGGGCATGGTGCACTCCTCAACAAACCTCAGGCAGCAGAAAAGACATCTTAGAGCCAAGGCTGAGGGATCAGGAATAAAGCCATTTTGTTGGGCCTGTCTAGTCCCACGGTGAAAGAGGAGGGGAGAAAGATGCTGACGGCTAGAGTTCCCAGCGGGGAGTGGACCCCCCACCACCACCCTCCCTGCCCAAGGGCCTGTCACAAGGCAGCCATGGCTCACACCTGCTTATCGGGGCTGGGGTGTGGAGAGGGTGTCTTGGACAGGAGATAAGGCAGGGACAGGGCTGTCCACACCAGCTCTGCTCTGCCTCCCTCATTCACACCTCTTCAGAGGCCCTCAGCCACTCTGCCCCGGCAGCCTCCACCAGCAACCACTATGCCTCCTCTGCAAACCACCCCTACAGATGGCCTTTCCCAGGGCAGGCTCTGCCCTGCACAGCCAAAGGACTCCAAGTTGGGGGAGGGGGAACACCCTTGAGACTGTCCAGCCCATCTCCTTACCTAACAGGTAAAGAAACCGAGGAATAAGATGCTGCTGATCTGAAATCACATCACAGACACACCTAAAAGCCAGGCTCTGACCCCAGACCAGACACGCCACGCAAGGGTCCAGGCCACAGCCTACAGACCAAACAAAGGCTGAGTGAAGGGGAATGAGGGGCTCATTTACCTGTGTCAGCCTGAGTTTCAGACTCACACAGGGAAAGAGGGCACAATGACATCATGCAGTCCTGGCTCCATTCACCCAGGACAAGATGGTCCATGCTCCATCTGCCTGCAGACTAGATAGAGCAGGACTCCTTCACCCGTGTCAGATGCCAATGGCTGGCTAGGGGGTCTAAGGTTCTCTCCCAGGTGGTGAGAGGGTGGGGAAGGGAGACCCAGGGCCTATGCACTGGAAGGGCTGGGGGTGGGGGGGGCCCGGGGATCTTTTATGGGTAGTGGGAGGAACTAGAGTATTGCCCTGCCTGATGCTGTGTGTGGAATTCAGGCCACTGCCTGCCACTGCCCTCGCCCTACAGTCCAGGAGGACACTTAGATAGAAGGGTCAGACAGCAGCTGAAGCAGGACATTTCTTGTGTGAAGGGGCCTAGAGGGGGGACACGAACAGAGACATCCTGAGATCCAGGCTGGGGGTAGAAGAGAAGGTGGGGCTCCAGACCTGCACACAGCTGCAAGATCTAACTGTGGCTCTGCTTCCTGCAGAAGCCACCCAGAATGCCCTGCTCAGCACACGCCCCACCCGACTCCCATCTTTCCACCACCAAGGATCACCTCGGGCCAGAGATGGGACTCAGCAGAGCCAAAGCATGGGGACCAAGGGAACCAAGCCACAGGGTCAGCAATGCTCAACTCAGGTCTCATCACCCTTTACTGCCCCAGACTCAGACTGTCTCCAGCCTTCCTGGGTTACACACACACACACACACACACACACACACACACACACAGAGAGAGAGAGAGAGAGAGAGAGAGAGAACAGCAACACCAGTACTCAACATGATTCACTCAGTTTTTCTGACTTGTTGGGTAACTCCAAAACATTTAACCAGCTGTTATTTGCAGAACTCAATGGGGTCCCCAGAATGGAGTCAACTCTATTAGTGTCTGCCTCTAGCACATTAGCAGGGTTGAGTGGATGCTCGAATGACTAAATTAAAACAAGTGAAAATTACTCAGCAACCTGCAGATACAGGGTAGGCATTAGACCACGGGCTGGAAAACTCAAGTTCCTACATTTGAGTTTCCTTACAGCACCTCCCAGGGGAGCCCTGACAAGATATGCAGCAAGCAACATGTTATAGTTTCAGGGTGTCCAAGACAGAACTGCTTCTGCCTGGTCAGCAGCTTAACACCGCAGGCTGACCTGTACCTTCCCACTGACCTTCACCAGTCACCTGCAAGCTGACAATTAAGTAACCGGCCACCACTTAAGAATTTATCAACCTGCATGCATTCAATCCTCTTCCAATCCTCTCAACCCGTTTCCATATGGGGTGTCTCATTAAGGAAGATGTCAGCTGGCCAAGGCTGCCCTGCTGAAGCACGGGCAGACGGAACTGGTACCCATCTCAAGCAGCACCCCACCTGCTCCCATCTCCAAAGCCTTGGTTCAGCCACACCCTATGGACCTACAGATGTGGCAGGCCCTCTAGACGCCCTCGAGTGAATCACAGGCAAGCTGTCATGCAGACTCATTTCTGTATTGTGCATCAATTGATTATTTTGTTGTTGTTCTGAGACAGGGTCTCACTACGCAGCTGGGCACTGGCTGGCCTGGAACTCACTATGCAAACCAGTCTGGCACTGAACTCAATAGAGATCCACCTATGAGCTGGGATTACACCAGGCCCAGCCATTGTTTTCCTATTTATTTATTGTTTGTTTGTTTGTTTGTTTTTCAAACAAGCTACCTTTTGGAGGCTGTCCTGGAACTTGCTCTTGTAGACCAGGCTGGTCTCGAACTCACAGAGATCCGCCTGTCTCTGCCTCCTGAGTGTTGGAATTAAACTTGTGTGCCACCACAGCCTGGCTATTTTCCTTTTTAAAAGAAACAAATATGAACTTAACAGAAATTACCAGAGCGTAGTTTCACATGTAACGGGTGAACATACAATACGGGATGCCATGTCAAATGAATTCTGTACCAACAAGATCTCCCCTTTGTGTCCCCATCAATTTTTTTTTTATTTTTAACAAACACACTGAAAGCCTGTTTATTCAATCTGCAATGTCAAAGCTGAGAGGCACAGCTAACGTGTCAGTTGGCTAAATAAGTCAGAACCATCCTGCATGTAAACTTGTTTGAGTGGGGAGAAACTGTAAAAAGGAAATCTTAACAGTTGCATATCTAAGGTTCCCCCTGTGTAGCTGGGCGGTGGTGGTGCGCACCTTTAAGCCCAGCACTCGGGAGCTGACAGTGGACTAGATGAAAGACCCAACAAGGGTTCCACATGAACCAACGTACGAGAGAAAGCTGGAGCGTGCATGGGGTCAGCCACTCCCTGGACTCGGTGTGGCACATCCTGAGAGTTTTCCTGTGAAGTGCCCTGTACAAGAGCATGTCAGTCAGCTGCTGCGGTGTCTTTATGAATTGCCTCTCTTGAAAGGACCCTCAGGCAAAAGCCAGTATCAGCAGGAAGGTGAGGGCATAGAGGGGACAGCCTGGAGTCAGTCCTGGCTGATCATCAGTCACCATTCTTTTTTAAACAAACAACCCAATTTTATTAAGCTTGAGAAATATCAAAAGGGTTTAAACCTAGGATATATGGCACATGTAATGTTCCCTCCCTGTCCCAAATCCGCAGAGAAAACTATCTTCACTTTTGGAAGACGTTTCCACGAACCATTCTTAATTTTAAATTACATATTCCAGGGCTGGGGAGACAGTTCATGGGGTAAGTCACCAATGCCACAAGTGTGAAGATCCACGTGCCAGTTCCCCGACACAGGTAGGGCAGAGATGGCAGGGCAAGTCTGTGATCACAGCACTCCTAAGGAAAAAGGGGTGCAGAGCCAGAACACTCAGAAGCTTAAAGACACAGAGCCTGGTGTACACAGCAGCGCGTCCGAGAGTCTGCCTCCTGCTGACGTCTGAGGTTATCCTCTGCTATCCACACACACTGTGAAATACGCATATCCTCATACCCATGTGCACAAGCGTGTGTGTGCGTACACACACACACACACACACACACACACACACTTTAAAATTAAACAATGGAAAGTGGGGTTGCAGAGGTGACTCAGTGGTTAGCAACACTGGGCTGCTCTTCCAAAGAGCCTGAGTTCGATTCCCAGGACCCACAACCATCTATAGCTCCCAGGAGAGCTGTGAGATCTGCACTGTTCTGGCCTCCTTGGGCACTAGGCATGCACAGATATACAGACAGACATGCAAGCAAAGCATCCATACACACACAATAATTTCTTAAAATGAAAATCCCAGCCTCATAACGGACCTCCTGAGTCACAATCTGTAGGGAGCAGTTAAGAAATCTCTATGTATTTTTTTTAACCAAACAGGTAATTGCTCTAGATCAATGAACAGATAATTGCTCTGGATCAGTGGTTCTCAACCTTCCTAATAACATGGTTGGTTCCTCATGTGTGATGCCAGCCCTATCAGTTCCACCAGGACAAACTAGAGTGAGGTTCTGGGGACTTTTAAGTCTTTAGACAGAGGTGTGTTAGAAGAGCTCACAGGAAGAAACAAGGCCGAGTGTTGAGGGCCGAGCAGTCAGCAGGGTTCAGGGTTAGGCTGAGTATTACTTGTCACTGTGACAAATCCCTGACAGAAGCCACTTCAGGAAGTGTTTCTTTGCGCTTTACAATGGACTGCAGGGATTTCAGTCCACCATGGCCAGGAAGGCAGGATCATGAGGCAGAGGGTGTTCACCTGGTGACAGACAGTGGCAGACAGGAAGCAAGTACACAGGCCAGAACCAAGGGGGCTGAACCTTCAAAGCCTGCTTCTGCCGACCTACTCCCACCAGCTAGGCCTCGCCTCCTCAGGGTTCCCCAACCTTCAAAACTGCTGCACAGGTTGGGACGTGTTGATGGGACACATGCTAGATCCCCGGTCACAACAGGCTGTTAACACAAGTCTGCGACAAATCCAGTGAGCTCGATGACACCCTCAGAGACCAGGCAGGGGACACAGGTGACATGGCAACACAGAGGATCATTCTGGGATGTCAGGCCGCAAACTGAGCTCTGCAGGAAGCCACTCTCTCAGCCTCAGGCTGCCTCTCTTGCCTGATCAAAGGCTCTGATCAAAGGCCTAGGAAGGACTGAGGTTTCTGCTGATGAAGGCCGGCATCCCCTTCACTACCCTTTGTAACTTAGTAAGGGCCTTTGCTGTGTTCAACTTTGGTCAAATTTCTCAATCCAGAAATCAGAGTTTGAAGCAGTTGCTGGAAATTGGGAAAGATTAAGGATTAGATTCCCTACCACAGACAGGGACTTACCACAGCAGAGCCCTCCCAGCCTGGTCATTCCTTCAGACCAGGAACTGGGCAGGTAAATGGCACAGAGGGCGGGGTCCAGGCTAAGCCTGAGAACCCGAGGCAATCCACTAAGGTAACAAATGGACAGGGACCCAGTCAGGTTTGACCGGTCACAGCGTTGTCTCTGACTCAAGTGAGGCCCAGGAATCTACTGCATTGGAACCCAGGAAAATCGACAGCTACTCTGAGGGGGCCACAGCGACCTGATCCAGAGGGAAATTCTAAACCTCTGTTCGGGGCACTCGTAATGACAATGTTCAAACGACAACTCCAGCACCACTGTTGTACACCGATGTAAGTTTTACACATAAAAGATGAGGTCGGTGCTTGAGAGTCCTGGCTGCTCTTGCAGAGGACCCCAGTGCCATTCCCAGCATTGACATGGTGGCTCAGAACCATCTGTAGCTCCATTTCCAGGGGGAATCCAATGGCCTCTTCTAACCACTGTGGGCAACAGGCACTCGTGCTGTGGGCACAGATGCATACAGGCAAAACACTCACACGAAAACTCCAAAGGAAAATAAACGAGGTCTGGCATACTGTGTTATGTTCTTACCTCTATTTCTCGTGATGACCAGGATTTTATTTCATAGGAAATAAAATCCCAAGATACATTGACTTACTGAAACAGTCAAGATTCCTCACCATCTAGGAGAGACGGGAGTGAAGACAGCCACCCCAAGACCACCAGCAAGTCAGGCCAGCATGACAGGATGGCAAGGGGCTCGAAGGCATGAATTCATGGAGGGACCTAGGTCACAGCCCGTCAGGTGTGCCCCAAGCCTCCTGGGCTCCTGGAGGAACACCCAGGTCCCACATCACCTCTCTTTTGAGGAGAGAAAGTAACAGATTTTTTTTGGTCATGGTGACATTTTGGCTTTCTATCCTTAGGAGGGCTGGCACACGCCAATGGGGAACAGTAAGATCAGCTATTGTGCCCCAACCCAACTTTTTCTTTTTACTCAAATGAAGGAGCAGAACAGGGTCAACCACTGCCTTATGTTTCTTGTAAAGCCATGGCATTTCTATCAGAGGCAAACACAGCACCTCAAAGATCGCCCTCATTCCGCTGCTTGGAAGACGATAGCAGAGTGACAGATTCAGACAAGTCCTGCCTGGAAGCCACTGCACTGTCTACACTAGGGATAGCTCAAGACTCTGTAAACTTTGGCCAGAGATCAGCACAGGAAGACAGAAGACAGCTGTTCTTTCCCACAGGAGTGGCCGAGGCTCTACCCACCTGTAGTGTAGGTACCTGGGGACTGACTCAGCACACACCTTTCTTGGGCTCCTTTAGCATGCCCCAAGGGAAGGAAGAAACACACTTATCTGGCCCCATGTGATCCCCGGAGGGAATCTCAGGCTCTGGTTAAACCCACAGAGTACCTCCATCTTTGCTCTGTTCTTCCTGACTCAGGTATTAAAGTGTCTCTGCCTGAGGAGACAGCAAAGAGACAGAGCCTTCTCAGCAAGCAGAGCCCAGGGCCAGGAATCCACACGGACATGGGTATATACTGGAGTCAAACTCCATCCAACCTTGTCTTGGCTCTGTGGTGCCCTGGTGACTTCTGCAAAGCACCAATGGGGACATACAGAGGCTTCAACGTCCCCACATGTAAATGGGAACGCTGGGACTTTGCACAGAGGCTCACTGTCTGACAGTACAAGCCAAGCACTGCACACAGAGCACCCGAGGAAGAGCTTCAGCACAGACAGATGGGAGGCGAGCAGAGTCATGAGAAGAGAAGCAGGGAGTAAACCACCCGCTGTATTTGGACAGGATAAGAGAGGAATTCTAAAAGCCATCTCCACCAGCTCACATCCTAGCGACAGAAAAAAACAACACTGGGTTTTGAGCTAGCGAGTCTCTGGAGAGATTTTTAGTCAGGATTCCATCGTTTCTCGAAAACAAATCCACTAAAATGCAGCTGCCTGAAGAGGGTGAGCCTGCTCGTTACAGGTGCTCAACACACACCCAGGCACTAGGACGGCTTTTCCAGCTGGGCGCCCGCCTGCTCCTTGGCTTTCAGTTCCTGTAGCTTCTTCCCATAGCGACTCAGGAAGTAATCGTCAGGTTCCACACCTGAGCTCTTCAGAGTTTCTAGAACCTTCTCCAGTTTGGCCACGGACCTGGCCCCGTCAATCTTCCTCGTGCTCAGGTAGAGAGTGAACTCCTGGAAATCCAGGAGCTTACAGGTGTCCACAGAGCAAATATTCCGGATGTTGCTGGTTCTGTCCAAATGGGGGAAAAACACCAGACCTGACATCTTTTCTAGATCCTGGAGGCTCACCTGGAACTCAGTTAACTGGGACTGGAACCCAATGGCAGTATTTGGTACCACAAAGGCCCCCAGGGCCAGCGGCTCCGTAGATTCCGGGCTCCTGCGGGCCACAATCACCTTGTAAAGATGAGAGGGGACTGCCACATTGTCCTCACCGATCACCTAAAAACAAAGCAGCCCAGTTAGTGGCACTGATCTGTGCCAGCGGTTTTCCAGGGTTTTGTTCCCACAATGTGTCAGATGCACTCCCAGAAAAAGCTCCTGGGGGCAGCCTCAGTGTACCCCAGTGCATCATGGTCCAACTGCTGAGAAAAGCGACAGAGATTCAACAAGGCGTATGGAGCAGGCCAGTTCTAGCCAGTCTTTAAAACAATGCAACTCCACAGAGGAGGACAGGGCACCGTGAGCAAGCACTGACTTTTCCAGTGGAAGAAGCCGCCGCTGCTGTTTCCTCTTCGTCTCATGGCCAGAGCTTTTGATGCTCACTCTACACAGCAGAAGTCAAAACAGCTGGCCTCAGCATCCCCAGCTCACACAATAAAAATGGCCCTGGGTTAGCAAACTCACCAAAAAACAACAGGCAGCCTTTGAAGCAGCAGCCAGCTACCACGTCAACAGAACTTTCTAGATCACTTCAGAAGCAGCTCGCTTTCTCAAGTTAAGATCTGCACCTGCTTGTGCTTAGCTTCACATGCTCCTGGACGGCCAAACACACTGAACTTCTAGACTCCATTGTCAAGTCAGACACTTTGGAAAGGTAGCCACAGAATGAGGAAGGCAGGGGCAGAGAAAACAAGCTGCCTGTGTAGGTTGGCCGTACTAATGAAATAACATTATGAAGCCTCTTCAAATGTCCTTCCAATACGCTTAAAAGCCTCATCTGTTGCCAAAAAAAAAAACCTGAATGTCCATTTACTTAATGGTCCCCGATAAAACGACACAAGCCGAACGAGCATGCCTGCAGTGAGTGTGCCTTCCTTCTGGGCCCTGCCTGTGATGGTAGGTCTCTCCCCTGATCAGACAGTTCTGCCAGCAGGTGCCCTGTCAGAAACCAAAATAAGGCAGCGAGATCAGAGCTAGAAAAGGACTCTTTTCTGATTTTTTTGTTTTTTTTTTGTTTTTCGAGACAGAGTTTCTCTGTGTAGCTTTGGAGCCTATCCTGGCACTCGCTCTGGAGACCAGGCTGGCCTCAACTCACAGAGATCACCTGCCTCTGCCTCCCGAGTGCTGGGATTTAAAGGCATGTGCCACCAATGCCTGTCTCTCTTTTCTGATTTTTACAAATCTGATCCACATTGCACACAGCTCAGGACTCCATGGTCACCTACTGTCTGCCACACATTGCCCCAGGCAACGACAGGATTTCAGGGAAGACCCGGCCACAACCGTCTTTGAACATACTGAAAGCAGTTGGCTGGGCTCAGTGCAGAGCAAGGTTAATAAAACCACACTGTCCATAGGCTCAAAATTCCTATTCCCAGGATGACTTGTGCAACAAGGACAAGCGAGTTCATCCAAGCAAAAGGGATGAGAAGGGAAGCTATTTTATGTCCACACCTGGTTCATGGATGCCCGGGAGACACTAACTAACCATGCTCACAAGTCTAGAACCTGGCACTGACCCTCCAGCACTAGTATAAACTGGGTGTGGTGGAACAGCCTATAGTCCTAGCATTCAGGTGAAGGTGAGAGGATCAGAAGTTCAAGGTCACCCTTGGCTGCACACTTACGGAGCTCAAGGCCAGCCTGGAGTGTGTATCTCATTTTAAAAGGAAAAGGGAAGGGCAGTATGCTGTCTGAAGGGGGAGCCAATGCCACAGCTTACCCCATAAGCAGAATGTGGCCAGATGCTAAGAGATGGTGAATAATAACAGTAAGGGATCCGGGGACCAGAGCTAAGGCCATGGTGACTATGGAGCCAGATTCACATGGGGCTATAAGATGAAATGAGCTTCAGACACTTCACAGTGGCTGGGGACCTGATGGGTAAGCAGATTCTTGGTGCCACCTGGTGGGCTCTCCGTGACACTGCAACATAGCATGAGACATTCCCAAACCTTGGAGAGCCTTCTACCCATTCAATTCACTATTTCTGCCTCAAAGGCTCCTTGTCCACAAACAAATGGCTGTGTTCGGAGCTACTTAATCGGCCATGTTCACTGGCTGCCAACCAGAACTTCTAATTGAGGTCCTTAAATTCCAGCAAAAGGTATAAACATCTGACATTTTACATTTCGTGGGTTTACTTCATGGCAATGTGTGTCTCCATAGATTTTCGGGTTTTTTAAACTCACACTAGCTAAAGGACCTCAGTACTGCCCAGCAGGGGTACCTAACAGCCCTCTACCACTCAGCTACGACACTGCTCCTACTCAAAGCCATAACGTGGGACTCTTCCAGTCATGACCTTCCCTACAAGTAAGCAGAAAATGAAACCAACTTATTTTGTCCAAGTCAGTCTGCTTTGTTCTCAGCACATCTGAAAGAGACCATGTCTGTTTGGAAATTTAAAAACCCACTGTTTCTTCCTTAATTTTGAGACTTATAGCCTGGTGGTGATGGTGCACACCTTAAATTCCAGCACCCGGGAGGCAGAGGCAGGCAGATCTCTGAGTTTCGAACTACAGAGTGAGTTCCAGGACAGCTAGAGCTACACAGAGAAAACCTATCTCAAAACAAACAAACAAACAAATAGACACAAATAACCTTAAATAACACAGGGTTCTCTTCCTTATAGGTAACTCAGCAATACACATAAGTTTTCTTACTTGGAGAAAATGTTGCTAGAATGCACAAGGTTCCACTTTGTTGTTTCTGGACAGCTGCTCAGGTTCCACTTTGCTATAAGCGGCAACTCACAACCAGTCTCCTTTCTTCCTGTACGAACAGCATCAGCAAGCCCCAAATGCCCTCACAGAACTGTCATGACACACACTGACATGCTAGTTAAGAAGAAAAAAAAAAAAAGCACACGCCTTTAATCCCAGCACATGGGCTGCACAGGCAGGGGGATTGCTGTGAATTTGGGGCCATCCAGGGCTATATGGTGAGACCCTGTCTCCAAAGAGAGAGAGAGAGAGAGAGGTGGAAGAGGAAGAGGAAGGTATGGTGCAGCACACTTACAATCCCAGAAGCTTGAGAGGCAGAGGCAGGAGGATGGGGGTTCGAGGTCAGCCTGGGCTAAACTGCAGGGGACCCTGCTCAAAATAGTAAGAAAAAAAAAAAAAAAAAAAAAAAAAAAAAAAAAAAAAAAAAAACGATTTCAAAACCCCCAAGACCTATAAAAAGAAACCTTTTTTTAAAAATAGTGGATGTCATTCAAAAGACAGCTTTTGCAGAGGCATAGTGGAAAAACATAGGCTCCAGCAAGATTAGACCAGTTAAGGGTCAACAGCAGGCTTCAGAAGGAGAAATCAAGTTTAAGACCAATGACTGCAGACAAAGCATTTCTATATGGCTTAACACAGACCAGGCTGTTACTATCAGCACATCAGCAGCAAACCTTTTTCACAGAAGATTTGGCATAAAAACGCTTCACAGAGGCGATTGCCTCCGCTATTAAAATGCCCAGGAACCCTGGACTCTCCTCAAGGCTAACAAAACCTGGAAATCAACCAACTGGAAGTGACTGGAAATACAACACACAGAAGAGCTGGCTGAAAGGCAGACTCACATCTAAGTTGGTTATTTCGTATATACTGCCTGGAGCTTGCTTCCTTCCTTCTAAGAGACAGAAATAACAACTTATCCCCACCATAACCACAAAGTGCCCCCAGTTCCAGAAGACAATGGCGAGAAGCAGTACAGGTCAGCCTGCTATTTGTAATGTCATAGAGTTATTGTGTCTTGAGAAAAGTCCTTGAGATAAATGCATTTAATGACACCATTCCCAATAAGATAAGAAAGGAAGAAAGTCAAACCAAAAATAAAACTGCTGGGATACACAAGAGACCAAGTCCTTAAAATGCCAATCACATGAGAGAGAGAGAGAGAGAGAGGGAGGGAGGGAGGGAGGGAGGGAGGGAGAGGGAGGGAGGGAGAGGGAGAGGGAGAGGAGAGGGAGAGGGAGAGGGAGAGGGAGGGAGGGAGGGAGGAGGAGGGAGGGAGGGAGGGAGGGAGGGAGGGAGGAGGGAGGGAGGGAGGGAAGGAGAGAGAGAGGGAGGGAGAGAGAGAGGATGGTAGTTTGGAAAATGGAACTCATCCACACTTAGGAGGCCAGAAACAACAAGACAAGTGTGGAGACCCGGGAAAAGGAGTCAACAGGAATGTTGGTAAGCCCTGTGTCACCAACAAAGCCAGCAGACACCTGCTGGTAAGGGCAACTCAAACTAAACAAAGCCTCCACCTACAGGACAACTGCTCCAGACAGCGGGCAGATATATAAACGAACAAACTCCCTAGACTTCCAGATTCCCGGGGCAGATTTCTGATTTTCTCCCTCCCTACAAGTGACCGGCAGAAATCTGGACTGCGGCTCCACAGTGGCGGGCAGGCTGTTAGACACTGCTCACATACCACCTCTCATCAGGTCATTTACAGTGTCCAAGCCCAAATCCTCAGGTGTGTTTCACTCATCTGGACTCGGTCTCTCTGGAACAGACACAGCAGAGAAAGCACAGGGACACACAGCCTCGGTCACTAAGGGTGACTCTGATCCGAGCTGTCAGATGACTCACTTCCGATAACATCACTGCTACTAATCCTCCCTGAGGCTCCCGAGGACTCGACTTCTGTGATCCACTCCCCCAGATTCTAGTGGACATTTCTGCCTGGCTGTAAGGAACCCTCCTGGCCCATTTTCTGCTGTTTCTGCATGGAGCAGATCCTCCATTACTGATGGCCTCGTGCTCCGTACCCAGCACTCAGGCGCCCCTTGGCCACAGAACTCTGAGAGCCTCAGAGGAGGAAGCTGACTGAGCATCAAGTGGGCAGACAGACAGATCCGCTTCTGGATCTCCCGTTGTCGACCCACCACGAGCTGCATGGCCTGGGTTTGCCCCTACCATCCTGTTCCATGTGTAAAGGAACGGCTGCTACGTTTGGGTTAGGGCTGCAGCGAGGCAGAAGGATGGCCGCGTGTTGAAAGGCGCTTCTACAATTCCTCGAATAGCCACGACCCTCGCTCAACGCCAGCTCATTTGCTTCACTTCTGCCAAGTTTAAGCGCACGCAACATACACGCTCCAGCGCCTGCACAGCAGACCCAGGGATCCCCGTGTTGCCTGTGCAAGTCCTCCTGAGGGAGAGAGTGCCTATGGCTGAAAACAAGCAGCAAATCTTAAGTGGCTGTGTGACTCAGAGCCGTCATGCCTAACTGCCAAGCACCCCCTTGGAGACGGCACTCACAGTTCACACTGTTCCTCCGGCGGCGGAACAGGCTGCTCTTGAGGGCTGCTCAATGTGTCCCCTTCCAAGCAGCATTAAAGGGCACCACTGGAACCAGTGCTTCTGAAAGGTTCCACATGCTAGAGAACTGTCTGGATTTCCTGGCTGGACAGCCCTTCATCTCTTCTGCACAGATGTACTCACTGTTCCTCAGCGCGGGAGGCCTCCCCCACCCACCCACCCCACCCCCGCAGTCCCACCTTCCCAAAAATGCGCTTTCCTTAGTGAGAGTGCATCTGTGTGTGCACACAAATACACTTTCTGCCCAGTTAAATTCTTTTCTGTTGTTATTTTTCCCTTTTATTAAAAATTATTGCCAGGAGGTGGTGGTACACATTTTTTTTTTTTTTTTTTTTTTGAGACAGGGTTTCTCTGTGTAGCTTTGTAGACCAGGCTGGCCTCAAACTCAGAGATCCACCTGCCTCTGCCTCTTGAGTGCTGGGATTAAAGGTGTACCGAACAAAACACCCAAAACTGGAAGAGTCACTATATACGAGAAGGACCTGTAGGGTTTAAAAAAATAAAATTAAATTAAAAAAAACTGAAAAATGATATTTTTTTTTTAAAAGCCCACACATGACATTATGAGACAGGGAACCTTCAAACATGCAGTAGAGTTTGTTACTGGTTGACCATCGACTGCTGGAAGTTTGTTTCCCCAGTGAAATCCCCTTGGAGAAAATTAAATTTTCATTTGCATGTGGTTATAGATTGGAGATATTTCTGGGTTAGAGATAGGAGCCAATTAAATTCTTAAAATAAGGAAAGTGTTTGGTTTTTGTTTTTTTGTTTTGTTATTTTTTTTTTTTTTGCTAATTTAATCACTAACAGATGGTATCTTGCCCTCACGCTAACAGATATACTAAGGAGTTCTGGGTTTAAATTTTTAGTTGGAATCAAGTTTGATCTGAAAAATAACACCCAAACTAGCTAAGCCTACATTATTATAGAGAAATCTACTAGTGAAAATAAGCACATTAAAGCAGAAGTCACGGGACAGGTCTCTGAGGAAGGTAAAAACCGGATGACTAGACAATGAAGTCTTGTCCACACTCAACTTCCGCACATATACACATGACATATAATAGTGACCGGGGTTCACACATTCCCAGGCCTTCCAAACAGTGAGCACTTAAGGTAGAAAAAAAATTTGCTCTACTCTTTGGGGCTTTCTCCACCCACCATAAAGAGCTAAAAATACATGTGGTGAACATACATGACAAGCCAAACAGCAGAGTGAACAGTCAACTTGTCATGTAGACCTCAGAAGCAGGGCCCCCGGGGGCTAAAATCCACCAGCAGGAGTACTGTGCCACCAGAGCAATGGCCTTGTTCTGCCTCCCGGATGAAGCTCACAATCTCTAAAGGAACACTTCTCCAACCTTATGGTCCATGTAAAAGCCCCTGGAGAACTTGTCAGGTGTGTAAAGTCTGGAACCACATCCCTAGAGTTTCAGGTTAAGCAAAGACTACAAAGTTTACCTACATTGCTGGAGTGGCATCTTGTTTTGCCAGTGGACTTGAGGTGGTGGCTGCGTCCTGGGGGCGTGGCTTAAGACGCTGGGACCTTACCCCTCATAAAGAAGAGGAGGGGCTGGCTCACTCTCTTGGGTTGTGGTTGGAGCATCCAGAAGGGCAGAGGCTGCATCTTCAGGGGTAGGAAGACCTCGGCAGTTGTTTGCCATCACTGTGTGAGTGCTCCCTAAATAAATACCTGTTAATCACTTATCTGGGTTTTGTAGACGCCTTTAAACTCCTTCACATTGCCTCTTCCAGGCTGAACCCCAACATAACACAACACAGACTACAAGGAAAGGGGCCTGGGGATTTATGGGGATTTATGGAGTAAGTGGACCTAAGCCAAGTGTGATAGAAACACACAGTAACTAAGACTGCTCATGCCCATCACCAAACCATCATTCCCTTAAATATGCTGTCAGTATTGGGCCACCCATTTCTCCTTTCTGACTCTTGACCATACTCCTTAGATCTCTGAGGCCTGACTGTACCAGGGTACGGACCTCCAACTGCCCCTCCCATCGATACTCATGTATCTCACCCTATCGTTAAACATGTGTGCGCTAACGACTCGCAAGCCCATCTAGACAGCAAGCCTGTCCTGAGGTCCAAACTCACTCACCCTCCACTCAGCACCTCTGAGTGCTCATCACATCTCAAGACAACAACGCGCAAGCCCCACAAGTCTCTGTCCCTGCTCTTCTCTGGTCCTCACCATCTCAGACTAAATGTGACCAGACTCCTTCGCCTTTCCCCAAAGGAACCCCCAGGAAGCCGGTCTTACCAGCCCTGCGCTGGATGATCTTTCTCTCGGAGCCCCACTAGCCGAGCGGGCAATCGACTGTCAACTCCTATTTCTACTTGTTCTTCTCAAAAGCAGCTAGCCACACTGGGCTTTGCAAATGTAAACCAGATTACACCATTCTCCCGATCAAAACCCCACAGGAGCATCCTGTTTCCAGGCAGGCCGGGTTTCTTCCCATCTTCCCCAGCTCACCAGCTGCTGCCACACTGGGCAGAACACTGTTCCCTGAACGTCCGAGTCCGGCTTCTCTCAGTTAAATTAGGTCTCTGCACAGTTGTAACCAACCCCAGGTGACCAATCCCATTTCCTCACCCCACTCCCTCTTCCTCAGCCCTTCACCGTCAGCTTTTCTACGTGGCTCTTTGCTGTGGATGATCTTTCTGTACACTGTGAAAACGCATTCCTCTCTTTGGTTCATGATAAAAACTGTCTGACCGATAGCCAGGCAGGATAAGGCTAGGCGGGACAACCAAACTGAGAACTCATATGAGGAGGGCTAGAGTTGGGGAGATCCCAGCCAGCAGCCAGAGGAGCAAGATGTGCAGGTAAAACCACGAGACAACGTGGCAAAACACAGATTAATAGAAATGGGTTAACGGAAAGGTAAGAGCTGGTTGGTAATAAGCCTGAGCTATTCGGCCAAGCATTTTGTAATTAATACTAAGCCTCTGAGTAATTATTTAAAAGCGGCTTTGGGATGGGGCAGGACAGAGAAACCTCCGTTTACAGCCCTTGTTTGCCTTTTTACTCTGAACAAGAAGCACCCAAGAGCTATCCCAGGTGTACTCTAGAACCTTTAAAAACGTAATCGCTTAAGTATATACAGGTGTATACCTGTAGTCCCATCCACTTGGGAGCTAACGCAGGAGGATGGCTTGACCCCAGGAATTGCAGGGCAGCCTAGGTAACACAACTAAACTGTCTCTAAAGGTAAGTAAATAAATAAGCAAACTGAATGAAAGGAAGAGATGGAGGAAGCCGGGAAAGGAACAGAAAGTTAAAGGGGTCCAAAAATAATATCTCAAAAAGCTACTGATTTTTCTTTTTGAACAAAGTATGACATTAAATGACCTGAACCATCCGACTGAGAAAGTAAAAGTGCATGACCACATTCCTAGAAACAGCAGCCATGGCTCTCTGCCACCCTCACCCTCCGCTCCTTGACTGTCATGCTTGTCTCTCGGGGCCACAGACTTAATGACACAGAATTGTATCTATTTTCTACAGAACCAAACACATGACTTACACACGCTACACTGTAAATGCTGGTTTTGTATTTTCAGTAGACCCAAGAGTATAATATCAATCAAGGACCAACAGGGGCTGAACAGGAATACAAAAGAGGGACACACCAGAAAGTGCTGGAGCTGAGGTAAGAATGTGCATTCCACCAGGAGGTGATGGCGCATGCCTTTAATCCCTCAGGAAGCAGAGGCAGGCAGATCTCTGTAAATTCAAGGCCAGCCTGGTCTACAGAGTTCCAGGACAGCCATAGCTACACTGAGAAACTCTGTCTCAAAAAAAAAAAAAAAAAAAAAATCAGTAGACCCTAAACAGAAAAATGTAATATTACAGGCTCAGAAGTTAAGAGCACTGGCTACTCTTCCAGAGGTCCTGAGTTCAATTCCCACCATATGGTGGCTCACAACCATCTGCAGTGAGCTCTGGTGCCCTAGTCTGTCATGGAGGCAGAACACTATAGATAAATAAATCTTTAAAAACATAAATAATAAATCAATCTTTAAAAAAAATCTTTTAAATTAAGACTTAAATAAGTCTTTTAAATGAATCTTAAAAAAAAAAAAAAGACAAAGCTTTAAGATGAAAACAAAAAACCAAGACCATCATTCAAAATACAAAATTCAAAATTCAAAATTTCTGGAAGCTGCCCCTGACCAACCTCACGAATCCAATCACTGTGAAGACAGCTGCCAGGTCTCTAGAAACTCCTCAGGCTGCCTGACCACCTTAAACATCATCCACAGAAAAAAGCCAAGTTACATTGCTGACAGCAATACATGTTCCAGGGTAATGAAAACTGAGTCTGGAGACGCAGCATTTTTATATTGTTTTCAATTCTGAATTCCAAACAGACTTGTAAACACCCAGGAACCACTGTTCACCTATGCCCACCAATTGTTATCATTTTCCTTGGCTTCTTTACCACTCTCTTTCTGTTATCCTTGGTCCTCCAGAATATACTGTCCTCTTATGGAGACATTCATTTACAGTCACAGACCAATTCCCAAAACCAGGAAATCCAGTGCAGCCCACTAGTCTCCTAACCTCAAATGGAGCCAGCTGCCTCCAAACATTACTCAGCGGCCTTGTTTTCTGCCTCCAAGGCCACACTGCAGGTTTGTCTGCGACTTGTAGAGGAAGTTTCTGTCCCGCCTGGTACCACAGTCATTTTAGTCCCAAATAACACACAAAGGCTTATATTGATTATAAACTGTTGGACCTGTAGTTCAGGCTTCTTATTGGCTAGCTCTCTCTTAATTATTAACCCATAATTATTATTCTATGTATTTCCACATGGTCTTGGCTTACCGGCGAAGCTCGGTCCCCTTTCTTCCTTGGCAGCTACATGTCATCTCTCTGGTGACTCACTCCCTGGGTGTCCCTCTTTCCAGTCTTCTCCTAGTCTGGTAGCCCCACCTATCTTTCTGCCTGGCTACTGGCCAATCAGCATTTATTCATCAACCAATAAGAGAAACATATGTTCACAGCATACAGAAGGGCATGCCCTACCAGCAACTGGTTCCCCAACCTGTAATTGTGACATGGGCCCTCTCTGCAAGAAAGCATAGTGTGTTTTATAAGGTCCTCCCCTGGGCTCTGCCCAGTGTTTCCACACAACGGGATTGAACGTTACACATTTTTGCAGAAATGTATTTTCTCCTCCATACATCACACCGGAAGTCCCATTGCTAGAGACACACACTTTGGTCATTTAGTTAAGAAGGTAACGTCACCCACGTCTCACCCTTTTGATCATTAAATGACTTGTGGGAAGGTTCCCCATACAACTGCTGCCCTACTTTGGTACCCACTGAGAATCTCTGCTTGAATCACTTGGTACTATGAAGGCTGCAACATGCTCCTCATGGCTTCCACTCCTGACAATTCCCTGGCTGGCATCAGTCAGGAATGCTCCCTGCAGTCTGCGTATTTACTCATCTACCCGTAGGGTTACATTGCAGTCGGCTTTCACATTTAGTCAGATGTGGTGGTAAGTGGGAGCCCCTTCCAGCTCACTCCTCTGTCCTTCAGAGAGGTCCATTTGTCTCAGTACTTCCTTGCCTTGGGGACAAGATGTTCCAGTTTTATGCTTTCCCTACAAGACTCTGGAGGGAACCAGCGCTTTTCTAAAGTGCTGGGGCTATTTAGCAAGAGGTGGTTTTTAGCAAACATGATTTCTAGAAAAGCCTGTATCACTGCTGCTGAGCCATCTAAAGTAGGACACACATTTTTGTAAGCTGTAGTTTTGAAAATCATATCCAGTAAGAAAAGCAATACATAAAATGTATGTTGTTTTCACTATTGCATTTGAACAACCCCAGTAACAGAAACACCATGCCAATATACATACATACATACATACATATATACATACATACATACATACATGGGTTTGATTTGGTTTTTTATCTTTTGGGGCGCTGTCTCAGTTTTGGAGAGGAGGGTTGTTGTATCAGGTTTTTATTTGCTTGAGAACGAACTTAAATTCAGATGGGTAGGAAGGGGGGAGATGATCTGGAAGAACTTGGGGGAGGGAAAAATATGATCAAAATGTATTTAAATTTAAAAATTGTTTTAAATAATAAAAAATATAATAAAGAAAACACTACATAAGACACTGAATGAAGGGTCAATTTTTCCTTTTATACTGAGTAAAATTTTATTACACAGCAAGCTATTTATATAAATCTCTCAATTTCATAAATCAAAACACAAGTAAAACTGTAACTTAATCATTTCAGGTTTATAAGTCACCAGACTTTTTGGTGGTGAGAGTAAGAGGAGCTAGGCAAAGCCAAGAATAATTTTTTTTTTTTTTTTTTTTTTTTTTTTTGAGACAGGGTTTCCCTGTGGCTTTGGAGGCTGTCCTGGAACTAGCTCTTGTAGAATAGGCTGGCCTCGAACTCCCCAGTGCTGGGATTAAAGGCGTGCACCACCAACGCCCGGCAAGAACAAATTCTTCTGCCTTCCTTCACCACCATTAAGAATGACTGGGCATCATGACCAAAAGAAGTCCATAGTGTGTGACTTTAAAGAGAGTGAAGAGGGCTGTGCTGGGAACGTGGGTGAAAGGATTAGGTGCAGACACAGCACAGCACACCTGCTTCAGGCAGCCATCGCAGGCGCATGCAGAGCACCCCAAGTCTGCTCATTTGCTCTGCAGCTGCTTCCAAAGCCTGCAGCCAGACTCCGAGGGTTTGAGTTAGCCAGCATTTGCCAAACACCTGCACTATCCCCAAAGCTAAGTGTCCCTCCAAATACATCTCCAGCTCTTTCCCACCCTGTATAGACCGCACAGGGCCATCCTCCTGGCATAGTCCTCAGGGTGCCTCCCCATGAAGAGATCCAGTCACACAGTGTTGGCAGAGCACTCGGCCCTGTTAACGCACCGTTGCAGCACACTCGAGAATCCCAGCACTGGCGCCTAACACAGCAGAAGTTACAGTCTTTCATGTCTCTCATTTCACTAAAAGTTCTCATATACTTAGTCTGTTTCCTGCTGTCCATAAGAATCCCAGCGTCTTGAACATTAAAAAAGGAAAGAAAGAAAAACGAAACTCTAACATAGTTGTTACCGAGTATCTCCCTTTAACTGTAAGCATCTTGAGGTCAGGGACTGTTTTAAACCCATCACTGTATCCTCTACTCCTATAATCCTAATAGGTTCCCGATAAGCAATGCTGAATAAATGAAATTAAGAAGCAGAGCACTGAATGAGAGTATGAGTTCATGAGCAACATAACAAGTCCTTACCTGGTAACTAACTGCCTTCTTTCCATCACTTCCAGTATGAGGTAAGGTTAAGGGTCCCGACACTATCCAAACATCTTCAAATCTCTCCGTCAGCTCACGACAATACATTTCTATTCTGAAAAAAAAAAAATCAAAATATGTTCTGTGTTCATAGGCACACATGTAAGAAGGCAGCAAGCCACCCAGTCCCTAGGAAAGACACCAAGACATCTCATTTAAGAAATTAACTTAGGGACACCCATAGTGGCACAACTTTAATCCCAGCACCAAGGAGGCAGAAGCAGTTGGATCTCTATGAGTTCAAGGTTAATCTGATCTACAAAGAGTTCCAGAACAGTCAAGGCTACACAGTAAGATCCTGTCTAAAAAAAAAAAATGTTAAAGCCAGGAGGTGGTGGCACACATCTTTAATCCCAGCACTCAGGAAGCAGAGGCAGGTGGATCTCTGAGTTCAAGACCAGCAGGGTCCACAGAGTGAGTTCCAGGACAGCCAAAGTTACACAGAAAAACTCTGTCTTGGAAAAAAAAAAAAATTAAAGCAGTCTTTTGAACCTCAAACATACATATATACACATATATACATACATACATATATACATGCATACACATATACATACATACATATATACACATATACATACACACACACATACATACAGACTGACATATACATACACGCATACATACATACATACAGACAGACTGACATATACATACATACACATATAAATACATACATATATACATACAGACAGACCGACAGGCATACATACATACATACATGCATACATACATACATATATACATACATACATCTCAGATTGAGCATGATGGTGATGTTCACCTTTCATCCCAGCACTCTTTTGTTTTGTTTTGTTTTTTGTTTTTTGTTTTTCGAGACAGGGTTTCTCTGTGTAGCTTTGGAGCCTATCCTGGCACTCACTCTGGATACCAGGCTGGCCTCGAACTCACAGAGGATCTGCCTGCCTCTGCCTCAAGAGTGCTGGGATGAAGCCGGGCATTGGTGGCACACACCTTTAATCCCAGCACTCGGGAGGCAGAGGCAGGAGGATCTGTATAAGTCACAGACCAGTCTTGTCTACATTATGAATTCCAGGCCAGCCAAAGCTACACAGTATCAAGACTGTAGCTCTGCAAGCTCATCCCATCTGATGCTGAAGGTAAGATTTACACTGAGATGTCTTTCAGTCTCCTAGACCTACCTGTAAGAGTCAAAAGCTAACTGCAATTCCCTAAGTCATGGCTATTTCTAGAACACATATCATGAAAGACTGCTGGAACCAAACAACCATTGGTCCCTTGTCACCAGAAGGTATCTTTCCTAAAAGGCTAAAGATACTAGGAACAATGAACTCTTAGGTTCTGGCTGCCCCATGCAGAAGCTACCTCCAGCAGAAACTATCTGCACAGCACAGTGCTAGGGACAGAGATGGAGGTCACAAGACAGCCATCAACATGGCAGTGACAGGCACTTTTTAGACCACACTTGGCCGAGCTCTAAAGGAGGTGGCGACCCTTGCTGCTGTTCGTTCCTCTCCGCTCCTTTGCAAGTGCAGGTCCTCATTACAAGGTGAAGTTCTCCTCCCTACAAACATCTCCCTCAGCAAGAGAAAACACAAAAGGCTCCCGTAGGTATACAATCAGAAATACAACCTGGGAAGGGGTAAGAACACATCAGACCTTTAGCAAGTTGTAAGGAAAAGCTTCACAAGGGAGTGAAAAGATCCACGAGTTAAATCTAAACCTTAAGTTGGATCCCAACAGCAATGAGACACTGGGGGTGGGGTGGGGTGGGGGGATGAACACTGTAAAGCTGGTACTAAGGAGTTACTGTTAATTTTTTTTTAAAGTGCAATAGTATTGTGGGTTACATTTTAAAACAATTCTTTTCTCCTAAAAATATAATTTATGATGTCATATACTATCACCTGAGCAGGTGGTAGGGGTTAGGACACAGAAATGAGACAAGTGAGCCATGACTGGTGACTACAGAAAGGAATCTACAGATTCCTTTCATGGTTTTTATATGTCTGTGTTTGCCCAAAAGCACAGGGGTGCAGGTGCCACAGAAGCCAGGAGAGGTGTTAGAACCCCTGGAGCTTGAATTACAGGCGGCTGTGGGCTAGCTGGTGCTAGCTGGTACGGAGGCTGAGAACCAGAGCAACACGAGCTCTTAACCACTGACCCGCCTCTCTGGCCCCTGGACTTTTAAGTATAGAGCATTTTCTTAATGTTTGTTTTTAAAAATTTATCTTTTTATGTGTGTGTGTTACCTGCATGCATGCAAGTGTATGTGTGAGAACCTGAAGAGGACATTGGGCTCCACAGAACCAGTGTTACAGACAGGTGTGAGCCATCACACTGATGCTGGAGACTGAACTCAGACCCTCTAGAAAGCAAGCAGTGCTCTAAGTGCTGAACCACCTCCGCAGCTCTATTCTCTCTCATTTATTTCATTTTGGTTTCTTAGTAGTAGGGATGGAAGCTGTGGCCCCTGCGCATTTGAAGCAAGTAGTCTATCAATGAACTACGCTGCTAGTCTTATTTTGAACCACAAAATATTATATAGGAAAAGCACACCTGCCTGAAACAACCACAACCAGTACTAGTCCCAGTAGCCTGGTGAGACCACCTGACAGGTGCTAGTCCCAGATGCCTGGTGAGACCACCTGACAGGTGCTAGTCCCAGAAGCCTGGTGAGACCACCTGACAGGTGCTAGTCCCAGATGCCTAGTGAGACCACCTGACAGGTGCTAGTCCCAGATGCCTGGTGAGACCACCTGACAGAACTTAACGTTAAAAGAAAGCAGAAAACTCAGATGTTTTAGTTTCTACCACTAACCTGGTTAATGGCTGTGTTGAACTGTACCACACCAAAATTTTTCTCTTGCAAAGCTCAGAAACAGGCAGGTGTGGTGGTGCACAGCTCTCACCCCAGAACTTTCAAGGTTGAGGAAGGAGAATCCCAAATTGGAGGCCAGCCTTGGTAACTGACAGTGCCTCCACAAAAAAAAAGCTTAGGAACAAACGAAGTGCCTTCCCTGGACATGCTGCTCAGTTACTATCACGAATATTACTTGGAGTAGTTTCTCTCAAAACCTGACGTTGGGCAGAAGCAAACCACTAAAGAGGCAGGCTACCCTTTAAAGTCTGTTCGCCCGTAGAAAGCTGTACTCCCACATACAACAAAAACTGGCCTTCCAGCCAGGAGGGAATCTGAAAAGCAACAGAGACAGCACATACATACATACATGCCAACAGTCTCGTCACAACACATACATACATACATACAAACAGTCTCGTCACACCACCCGCTGTCCACACCTACCTATTCCAATAGCCAGAATTATTATCAAAATTCTGAGGCACAATATTAGAAAGGTAAAAGGTTTCCGCCATGGCTTTCTGTGAAAGAAATTAAAACAGCATGTTACTCTAGGATGCCTTCCCTTCCAGAGCTCCACAAGCAGAGGCAGGCAGCCCCATATTAACACCTCAGCTCTAACAGCAGTGACTACAAGACAACTAACTCATCAGTGCCGGAATCACACTGCCACCCATCTGCATCCCCAACCCACTAATACTTACTTAGATAAACAAAGACATAATATTCCAGCAATAGAAAACTCTGTCATTATGCAAAAGAACAACTCCAGGGCCAGTGAGATTGCTCAGCAGGTAAAAGTGATTGCCTCACAAGCCTGTTGCCCCTAATTAGGTGCCCAGAGCTGGCATAAAGGTGAAAAGAAAACTCTACAAAGTTGTGCTCTGCTCTCCACATACAATCCATGCACACGCACATACACTATACACAAAATAGTTTTAATTATAAAAAAGACTAAGTCGGGTGTTGGTGGCGCACGCCTTTAATCCCAGCACTCAGGAGGCAGAGGCAGGTGGATCTCTGTGAGTTCCAGACCAGCCTGGTCTACAAGAGCTAGTTCCAGGACAGCCTCCAAAGCCACAGAGAAACCCTGTCTCGGAAAACCAAAAAAATAAAATAAATAAATAAAAATAAAAAAGACTAATCCTGTCTCAAAAAAATTAATGAATTAATTTTTTAAAAGCTGGGTACAGTAGTACATTCCTATCATCCCAGAGCTTCAGGGGTGAAAACAGGGGAGCAGGAACTCAAGGTCATACTAAGACATAGAATGGGCTCTAGGACTGCCTGTACCCCATGAGATTGTCTCCAATAAGAAGAACTATAATGTAAGTAGTTCAGTGTGTCTGGCTTTTCTTACAATTTATAACATCCAAAAGCATGTTTATAAGCTCCAAGAACTAAAAGTCTCCAAAGAAAGTGTGAGAGTAAATTTTGGCTTTAAGCCTCTGGAGGAAAGGTCAACCCTCCTGGAATTTTACTTAAGAAGTGTGGGGAAAAAAAAAAAAAGCAACGACAAAACATTTAGGTCAAAAGTGGCAGAGAAAACATCCTTTTCTCCCAGTTTCTAGCCACCATATATTCACTCACGTGGCATGTCTCATCAACACACACAAAGCTCTGCTTCCATGACTGTAGCAGACAGTCACCAACACACCCAGCTCTTCAAGGGTGGTTCTCAGCCTGACAGCCACTGGATCAGATAAAATGCTGCTTTGTTTCAACTTTTCAGCTCTCAAACTTTTCAAAATAGAAATGAGTTGGGGTCGGGGTATAGCTCAGTGGTAAAATGTCTGTTTAACATGCACAAGTTAAAATTAAAAGTAAAGAAAGAAGAAAACGAGTAGCTTGATCTCCTAGTCGCTTTTCAGCCCCCTTTACATTTAAAATTTAGTTTTCAAGACAGAGGCAGGTGAATCTCTGTGAGTTCGAGGCCAGCCTGGTCTACAGAATGAGTGCCAGGACAGGTTCCAAAGCTACACAGAGAAACCCTGTCTCAAAAAAACAAAACAACAACAAAAAAAATAGTTTTCAGGCTGGGCGTTGGTGGCGCATGCCTTTAATCCCAGCACTCGGGAGGCAAAGGCAGTCGGATCTCTGTGAGTTTGAGGCCAGCCTGGTCTCCAGAGCGAGTGCCAGGATAGGCTCCAAAGCTACACAGAGAAACCCTGTCTCGAAAAACCAAAAAAAAAAAAAAAAAAAAAAAAAAAAAAAAAAAAAAAAAAATAGGCAAGAGACAGACAGACAGACAGACAGACAGACATTCTCAAGCTTTATGGTTTGGCTCCCAGATCACCAGTCACACATCCTCGTCCTCTCTAAAGTTGCCTACACTGGAAAACTTGTTGTTTCCTGCTGGGGCCATGTGTCCTCGTGACCAGCCACTTCCAATGTAGTCCTCATTGAGGGCACTGAAGGCTGAAGGGACACTGGGGTCAGGCTTGAATTTACAATGTTTTCTGTCCGCGTCACCTGAAGAAAAACACACAAAATGGTTATGGATGGATCCTCTAGGGCAGGCAGGTTGGCTACTGTGAGAAGGTATCACTTCGAGTAGCTGTTATTAGGGACCACATACATGTCTCAAGTTCCTAAAAACAGTGCAGATATTTCATCAGAGTAAGGCCTGGTCTAGGACAGGATGCATCTCCTGGAATGAAGGACCTCTTGTTATTCTTTTGCTTAAATTAGAAATTCGAGAGACGGACACGAACTATAGAGAGCACACTAACCAGTGTATTGCAGGGCAGGAGAGCTAAAGGGAGGAGAGGAATGGAGAACAGAGCAGGGCAGAGAGGGAGAGAGGGAGTTCTCGTATGCCCACAGCCCGGGAATGAGTGACGTAGTAGCCATGACATGGCCTCACAACACAGGGCCCTTTAAGCTGCCTAGGTAGCTGCCTGAACCTTTCACCTCTCACACTGATGTCTAGGGACTAAAGGCGTGTGCCACCACCACATGACCAGAGTAAAGATTTCATGCCAAGTGTAAGGACCTGAGTTTAGATCCCCAGAAACCATGTAAAGCCAGATGTGGGAACACACATCTGTAATCCCAGCTCCAGCAACAAGATAGAAAGTGGAGGCAGGAGAGAGAATCCCCAGAGGCTGCAGGCAAACGAGGCTGGAAATGGGGACAGACAAGAGCCTTGCCTCCAACAAGGTGAAAACCAGGAAACCTGACTCTGAGGTTGTCATCTACCCTGCACACACACAGTGGACCAGTGCAGGTCCACTCTCAAGACACATGCACACACATGCACACACTCACAAAAATTAGGATCAATTTTCAACTGCTTACAATAGGTTCCTCTTGAACAAGTACATTCTAAAGTCCCTGCTATGCTACTGGGTTTTGTATGTTTTGGAAAGGTATACGAGAATCCTGATATCAGTATTTTAATCCGAATAGACAATGTATGTTCTTAATCATTGTGTGTGTGTGTGTGTGTGTATGTGTGTGTGTGTGTGTGTGTGTGTGTGTGTGTCCATGCCACACAGCACAGCACATATGCGCTAGTCAAAGGGCAACTTTGTGGAGTCAGTTCTCTTCTCTTTTCATATAAGCTCTGAGACTCGAGTCAGCCTTGTGCAACCGCGACTTTACACGCTGAGCTTCCCACCAGCCTCACAACACAAATTTTACAGTGAAGAGAAATAGTGTACAGACCTTAATTCAGTGTAAATCACAAAATAGGAATGAAACTCCCACAGTAAGTGGGATGTGGTGGAGCATTCTTGTAATCCCCGGACTCAGAAGGCAGATGTAAAAGAACATAGTCCCAGGTTATCCTCAGCTAGATAGATTTGATAACCTGAGGCCAACCTGGCCTACATGCCTAAAAAAAAAAAAAAAAAAAAAAAAAAAAAAAAAAAAAAAAAAACTATATATATATATATATATACACATATATATATATAATGTGTATATATATATATATATATTCTTTAAGATAGTAAAGAGTTACTGTACCATCAACTTATTTTAGTTATTTATTTTTTGAGGCAGGGTCTCACAGTGTAGCCCTAGTTGGCTGAGAACTCCCTTTTATAGAGGCTGGCCTTGAATTCCCAAATACATCTGTCTCTCCTAAAATTAAAGGTGTGCACCAACACACCCAGCAACACAATTTTAAGAAGACCACCCCAAGCCAATGTGGTAGCATGCACCTTTAATCCCAGCATTCAGGGGGTGAAATGTAAGGGTCTCTAGGAGTTCAGGGCCAGCCAGGGATACATGAGACCCTATCATGGAAAAACAAAAACAATTAAAAAACAAAACGCAACCACCATCGCAACTTACAGAGAAAGAATAGCTCACAAAACACCACCTCTCACTGACAATAAATACAGTGAAATCAGCTACTAGACTGGGAAGGCTTAACACCACAGGTGAAGGCTGGGACCAGACACTCAATAATGGCAGTGTAAACGTCGAAAAATCTACTTAGAAACCAATTTGACGTTCATTATCTAGAGCTGGTGGTGTTAAACAATCTTCCAAGCCATGGAGGACACACAAACAGACTTCACACCCGGCAGCTCCAGCCTCGTTCCTTATCACAACGGCCCTTCCTGTAGATCCCTAAATGCACAAAGTCTTTTCCACACTGGGAAGACACAACTGCTTCTTTCTGCCAAGAACCCTCTTCTCCAATCCCGAGGCCCACCTGACGCAAGTCTGGGTAACTAACTCCCATCTCCTCATCAGGCCACTTTGTCAGAGAAGGAAAATCATCTCCTGTGACACCTCCAGCACTTTCTGCACTGTTCCTTAGTGATACCATCCTGACCTGCAATCAATTCTTCCAGAAACGTAGCTAGTAATCTTTATCATATGTTCATCATTATTTGACAGGTCAACCTGATTCCCCAGTTAAAATACCACAGGACTCTGGGAGGTGGTGACGCACCCTCTGAAGGCAGAGGCAGGCAGTTCTACAGAGTGAGTTCCAGGACAGCCAGGGCTGTAACACAGAGAAACCCTGTCTCGAAAAACCAAAATAAATAAATAACAAAAGGATTAGATGAATAAATGCCACAGGACTACAGACCATTTACTGCAGTCATGGCTACGTCCACACAACTCTGCAGCACTGCACAAACACACTTAGTGGGTGTTTATAAAGAAGACCTGTCGAGGTAAAGATGACGCTCACTGTATCAATCTTTATGATGGAGCCTTGAAACCCAAGTGTTCAAACACTGATGTTCTCAGCCCTGGAACAGTTGGGAAGGGTCTTGGGGCTCCCTAAATACTAAGCTTGATTGATCCATTTAATCAGAGAGCAAAGTAAGCTCTACTTTCAGTGTGTGCTCTGAGGTGCGGAGGCTGAAAATACTATCAACAATCCCCTTATTCTGAACTTGGGACCCTTTCACAGGTACCTGCACTTTGTTCCCACCACCTACCTATGATCTTGTCCTTGGATATGTGCTCAAGGACCCATCTGGGCACCCGCTTCTCCTGATCGTAAGACAAAGCATGATTAGTGTAATGCCTGGTCTCCGCTCCAGTTAAAGGAAATCCAAATTTTTCCAAGATAACTTTTTCTGTGGATTCTAAGAAAAAAAAATAAAGGAAAAAAAAGAGGGGGGGGTGAATAAAAAAAAAACAGACAAGTAATTAGTGATTCTTAATGAGAACAAAGGGTTTTAAAGACAACAGTGATATGTAAAAGCCAATGGCTCCAAGGTCTCACAGGGAGTGACTCTCAGTGCTGGGGAACAGAAGGGTCTAATCAAACAGACCTCATTTTTGCAAAGCCCTCCTCTGCCTATGTTGTGAATTCACAGTAAGCTCCAACTCTAGGGCTTGTATTTGGTTTGGGGAATGAACTCAGGGTCTCGCAAAGAACTGCAACAAGGCCACATTTCCAACCCCTTCACTTTCCACCCTGAAACAATCTCACTGCGTTGCTCAAGCCAACTGTGAACTCGCTCTGTGGCCCAGGCAGACCTTGAACTTTTGTTCCACCTACCACACTCAGCGATAACTTTTAAATAAAGACCTGGCAGGAGGTGTTCAGGGTGGAGGCGGAGCATAGCTCAGTGACATACCTGTGCGTGTACTAGAGGCCCTAGCTTCAATACCTGGTACCAAAAAGAAATAGGGACCGGATCTTGGTAGTTTTCCAAATCTGTCTGCACCTCAAACTATAAGGAGACCTCAAAGGAAAAACTATTAGTCATTGGTAAAACTGCATAGGAAGAGTCTCCATACTTAAGGAGACGAAAAGGGCCCTCATTTTAGTTTTACCATCATCATGGTATCTCATCTGCCAGGCTAAGTATTTATTTTAGATTTTCTAAAGACCACAGTGCCACAAGTATGCGAGCGCGCACACCTGTTACTCCAACAAGTTTGATGCTTGGCTGGGTCACAATGAGAAAGAAAGGACCCAAACTATCCCTCACTTACTGACCCTTTCCCAATGTCTTAATACAAGGACAGACTGACAGCTAGGCTGTAGGAAGGCTGGGAAACTGGTACTTTCTCCAAGTGAAAAAACAAAAGAAACAAAAAACAAGCACACTATGGTGAGCTGGTTACTGGAATAGTCAGTCCACTGGCACAATGGCACCTGAGTGTCCTGGGATGGGATGGGCCCGTGGGTACCCTAAGAACATAAGGATTTACACACCGAAGACTGGGCAGCGAACACTCCTCATGGGAACTAATTCCCTCGCGATAGCCAATGCTGTCAATCTGATAAAAACTAGAATCACCTGAGAAAGGCCTCTGGGTATGCCTATGGGGTGTGAGTAGGGGTGTGACCATGGTTGTATTCGATGATGTGGGAACCCCCAGCTCACATTCCTCCCTGTTCCCTGGCTGGGACTCCGGGGACCCCACACTGCAGCAGCTCGCATCCCTCCCTGTTCCCTGGCCGGGGACCCCGCACTGCAGCAGCTCGCATCCCTCCCTGTTCCCTGGCCGGGGACCCCGCACTGCAGCAGCTCGCATCCCTCCCGGTTCCCTGGCCGGGGACCCCGCACTGCAGCAGCTCGCATCCCTCCCGGTTCCCTGGCTGGGACCCCGGGGAACGCTCGGGACGGGGCGGTAGCGCCCGCAGACTCACCGTGCTGCTCCGGCTTCGGCTCCGGCTCCGGCTCCGTCGCGTCCCGACGCGGGAGGAACTGCAGCGCCGTCAGCCCCGCTCCCGCGGCGCCCACCACAGCCCCGGCCAAGAAGCCGTTCAGAAACCGCCGCGAGGCCCGGAAGCGGGACGCGAAGCTCTTCGCAGCCATCGACCCTGGGACGCCAGCACTTGGGCTCTGCCGCGCAGGCGCACACCGGGGTCCGAAGCCGGAACCGGCCAATCGCAAGCCCGGGAACGAGGCGCGCACGCGCGATCTGGAGCCGCCGCCCGGAGGCCTTCGCGGCTCGGGGCCTCGTGCGCCCCCTGCTGACCGGCTGGAGCGGGTGCGCCGGCCTCCGTCCCTGTCCCGGGGATGGGATGGGTTCAAAGTGTCATGACATGCGGGTTTAGTTACTGGTGTGCGGATACTGTCCTCGGAAGAAAATAGTCTCCTCCTTTCGGTGGTGAGTAGACGCGTCCTCGTGATCCAACTCGGTGTGATTCCAAAACCTGTGCCGCACTGCAACACCTGGCTTCAAGTCAATATGCGCACACAACTCCTAAAGCTACGAGTTGTGTCTCCTCCTATTGAGCTTCTTGGCGAAACAGTACTCCATGGTAACCCGGGACTCTGGGCCTGAGCTCAGAAGCCTAAATTCCTTGCCACTCCGTCACGTCTCCTCTTTTAATCTGTGCATGAGGCAGCAAAACTCCTTATTCGGTAAGGGTGCTTGCCACCCAAACCCACGGCCTGAGTTCAATCCCTGGAACCCACTAGATGGAAGGAGAGAACTGACTCCTGAAAGCGGTTCTCTAACCCCCACAGGTGTGCACAGCCAGACATAAGCAAATAAACGTGGTAAGATTGCAACCCAAGCACTGGGGAGGCCAAGGAAGGAATGTCTGAGTTCAAGACCAGCCTAGGCTACATACACAGTGCATTCCAAATGAATCTCAGCTACATAGCAAGACCTGTCTCAAGAAGTTAAAATCATCGCGGTCATCGTCATCATCTTTGTCAATAGGGGTTCATCTCAGGACGAAGAAGGTAACACAAAAGGTGTGTGCCCTCAAGTACACTGTAAATGTTAGCCACTTTTAGGATACACTCCACTTGGTCTTAGAATATAAAACTGGTGGGGAGGGGCTGGAGAGATGGCTCAGTGGTTAAGAGCACTGGCTGCTCTTCCAGAGGACCCAGGTTCAATTCCCAGCACCCACAGGACAGCTCACAAGTCAAAACACCAATGTACATAAACTACAAATAAATAAATTTTTAAAACCTGATTGGTGAGTTACCTTATACATTATTGGAAGGGGCTATACAGTGGCACCCTAATAACTGTAGTGTCACTTATGAGTGCTCTACTCTTCATACGTGTATTAATGCTAGCATCTTTTTGAATGTCACCTTTGAAAGCTTATATATTCTTAGTACTACAAGGCCAGCAGTCTCAATGCCAGTGAAGCTGTTGAAACCATGTCAGTTCTCACCGTAATTATTCTAGCCCAGAAATTCACACACACACACACACAAAAAAAAAACTGATTGGTGAATGAATGTCCACTGATAAGGAAGAACATGTTTAATAAATTACCACTCATGTAAATGAGTCCTCACCTTGCAATACAACATCCAGTTTCCCAAGTGGACTTGAAGTCTGGTTACAGTACACTATTTTTCCCCTCAAGACAGGAACTCACATACCCCACGGCAGTCTTGAACTCTTTATGCAGCTGATGTACTTGAATGTCTGGCCCTCTCTGCCTCCACCTCCAGAATGTGGAGATTACAGGTGAGCTACCCCAATGCAGCCAGTGCTGAGGGGCCTACCAGGGGCAATTACTCTACAACCAACCCACATTTCTCAACTGGAATAGCTACATTTCATCTGACCTCAAGGACAATCGCTCAGCAGGAAGCCATCTCTAGTGACCAACTATGTAAAATAAGATAGTTATAAAAGTAAAACAAGATATTTTTTTTAAAAAAAAAGACCTCAAACAGAGAAAAATGCTTGAGGAATTCCTCCCAAAGAATAACTCTTGTGAAATCATGTATAAGCCCATAGGTCTCTGACCTTGACTGCTTGAGCTAGGTCAGCTGCCCTTTCTAGGGAGTTATAGGTCTGATGCTCTTTCCTGGTAGTAAGCCTGTGATTTAGCCAACTCTGCCCATCTACACACTAGTTTTCAGCCAAGTAAACAAAGGAGCAGCTGCATATGGTCCCCATGGAGCAGTTACAGAACAAATGCAGGTCTGGAGGGCTTGCAACTCAATGACCCCAGCTCTCAAGGCTCCTGAAGCCCACCCTCCATGCCTTTCCCCAAGACAAGTGTCCACCTCACCTGGATCCTCCCACTCCAGCCCCCTTTAGCCTAAAACCTTCTGTCATATGCAATGGAAAGTACTAATAATGCAACCAAAAAAAAATACTAGTCAGTGGACATGAAGGCTACTTCAGCAGCTGCCATTAGAACATGGTATAGTCATTGAATAAGTGCAAAGATAAGGCTGGATAAGAGCACCAGACCTGGGTTTAACCTGGACCAACACGGAGGCTCACAACAGGCTAGGACTCCAGCCCAAGGTCTCGGATGCTCTCTTCTGGTATTCATGTGCACAA